>NW_020955337.1:1069377-1247049 GCF_003031625.1 Empidonax traillii | reverse complement strand
TAACAAAAGGTGCATCTACAGCCTTTCGTGAGCCTGTGAAATTACTGGCCCAAAACAGGTTCTTTCATCTGATGTGCAAGAGGCCAGTCCACACACAGAGTCGAGGTATTTGACTTATTTACAGTTCTGCACAGAAACAGCGGCTGGGTGGCAAATCCACACAGCCAGCAGACAACTACCAAAACCTTTCACTATTTATATTTTTTAGGAACTGAAGGCACTAATGTTCATTGGCTACAAGATACATAGTTATCTTATTAATTACTATTCTATCTTCTGTTGGTTAATGATTGTCTCTCTTCTCATGCCAATTAGTCTGCATGCTCAGTCTTTCTCTTCTTTTGGGTCAGTGGGTTTCTTCAGTCGGTGGTTGCCATCTCCCCCTACCAGAATTACCTTTTGCCCAGCTGGAGCTGGTTCAGGACAGTTGCTGAGTTGGCTTTATTAGTTTTTTCCTCATCTTGGCAGTTCTGCCAAATGTCCTTGTGACCCATAAATTCTGCATTCTTTCTGTCCACTATCAGTGGTACATCCTTCTTCCCAAGCTTTGTTAACCTCAGCCCCTGAGGGCTGAGATCACTGAAGCATGTCCAGCCCTAAACCTTAATAAGGCAATTCTACCAACAAGTCATTTGTCTTTCTGACACCTGGCCTTCATTTAGATAACTATATAAATAATTCAGATTCTCAAAAGATCACAGCCTACAGCAACTCCCACTGGGAATATTGGCAAGTACTGCTTGCCCTTTCCTACTGGAAATAACTGATAGGGTTAATGTGGACTGTAGAAACATTCTATGGGGAGTTTAGTTTTCTGAAGAGTTAGCGAGGTAGAAAAACTGGCTGGAGACACTGCTGGGGGCAGGAGGGAACTGGTGCCTCGGACCAGCTCTGTTCAGTTGTGCCACACTAAAGGAATACTGTGAGGGTTTTTTTGTGCCTTATCTTTCGGGAGGCAGGAGAATATCAGTTTATGTCCAACTGTGGCTCTTTAAGTGTCTTATGATAGAGATTCTAAAAAAAAAGACATCTGCCCAAGTATTTTTGGATATATTTCTTTCTAAATTAATTTATCAACTGAAAATAAATCACTGGTAATTATATATATAAAATACATACATGGGTACATATATGACATATATGAATATGTATTACATCCTCTGTACTAAGTAATTTCATTAAATGACTCCTTCTCTTTTACCTCAAAAGAAAGAAAAGTTTACTGCCTTCTGGAGGCTCCTTGCATTGAATTTGGATTGAAAATTTTTATACTCTGAAAAACTAATTTTTGGCACAGCTTTTTTGGCTCTAAAGGCTACCCCTCTCAGTTAGATACCAGCAATGCCCTGAGTCCTTTCAAGGCTAGCATCATCTCTTAAGATGGAGCATAATAATAAATGCATACAAGCTGAAACTGTGTTATTTATTTGTCATGGGTTCAAGTGGCTGAATTTTTAGTAATAGGGGGCAATAGAGATAATATTTTTAGAGATAAAAAGAGAAACCACGACACTCTTAAGAGGTTTTTTAGTGAAAAATCTCAACAAAGTGACATATCATTAAAAATACTTTAAAAAATCACAGAAACACTAAGTTAAAAGTCCTCCTCTGTGTTCTTTTTGGCCTGTTACTTGGTCAGTTCTGTATCTAAAAATAGATACAACAGCCATAGAGACTACGTGGTTGCATAGTTTATCTTTTACACTAATCCAGGAGCCCCCTGGTCAGCAGTGTTTTATTCCAGATAGCAGTAGTTCTGTCTCCTTGCACACTACAGTTCCTTTATTTTATTACATGCTGTTTTCCAATCCTTCAGAAATCTCAATTTGTCAAAACCCTAAGTTGCCTTTTTTTTTTCTTTTTTAAATATCACAGCTCTTTATTTCTTTTCTATCTGTACTAAATGCCCTACTGAATGTATTTCTGCCCATGATTTCGATGATGCCTGAGAAGAGAACAAGTGCCAGCCAGGGCTCTTGTTTCCTGAATGTACGGACATGAGTAGCACTTAAGATGTTTGGGAACTGACTCCAAAACAGGCCGAGGCTCCGACAAGGCTGCCCATGTGCTGCTGCTATATCAGCTTTGTCTTCCAAGGCATGAGGCAGGCAGGTAGTGTACTAGAGACTCTCCTCCTGTCTCCTGTGAGCTACTGCACTGGGCTGTGTCATGTTTGACCACAATGCCTACATAAGTTGAAATTAAATGTTTAAAAAAGAGGGAGAGAAATAAACATTTCTCCGAGCCGGGGAACATTTGAGTCCCGCTGGGGAGTAGCTATTTTAAAGCTCAGACTGAGGGATGGCTATTTTTGCCCTTCAGCCAGACAGACTCAGCTAATGGTCTGTATCTTTCAAACCGCTTTGTACACCAAATTCTTAAAAAGAGGAAGGTAAAAAGAGCAGGAAGATCCCTTGAGCCAGCAAGAGGTAGACATGGCTCAAACCTGGAAAGATCTTCTCTGTACCTGAACCCTTCTGTCATTTGGGACTGCAGAGATGTGCTTTGTCTTGCCCTGTTATTCAAGTGTGCATTTGCTTTAACAGCGAGGCACAGAGATGGAGGTTGGTGTGAGCATTTTAAGGTCAGTTCTGGTGAAAGCACTCATGGTGCACAAGTCGTGCAATCTCCATGTGTGGCTCAAGAGCAGGTAGTTATTTCTCTAAATCATTTCAGACACACAGTGCAGTCAGAGGCTTTTGGGGAAGTTTAACACAGCAGCAGACAGCTATGCAGTGGCGTCTGATGTTGGAATAACGTTGGACGTTGGACGTTGTGGCTTATCTTCCTCATTTCTGATGTTCCGCCGAATACTTGCTTCAAGTACTCTGACTTTTTAGATGGATTTAAGTGTCAGGGCAGGGGGTAAAAACATTTCATCTTATGGATGGGTGCCATTTAATTAGATTTTGAACCTGACTGCTATGTTAAGCAGCTCTGCAGCTGTTTGGGAACACCATGAAGCAAATGTAAATGGAAAAAAAAGCCATATCCACTTGTGATGAAGAATCTGGTGTAAAAAGCATGTCAAGACTTACAAAGGAGTTTGTAAAGACTGTTTATTTACTAGGTGCTCTGATCTTTGGTGATGATAGAAGGGCAATGAAATTGGTGAAGGGTCTGGAGCACAACTCTTACCAGGAGTGGCTGAGAGACCTGGGGTTGTTTACCCTGAAGAAGTAGAGGCTCAGTGGTGACCTTAGCATTCCCTACAACTACCTGAAATGTAGCCAGATGGGAGTTGGCCCCTTCTCCCAGGCAACTAATGATAGGATGTGATGACATAGCCTACATAGTCTTAATCTGCACCAGAGGAGTTTGAGGTTGGACATTAGGAAGAATTTCATCACAGAAAGAGTGAGGGCTGCCCAGGGAGGTGGTGGAGTCACCACCCCTGGAGGTGTTTAAGGAAAGACAAGGCATTTAGTGCCATGGACTAGTTGACAAGGTGGTGTTGGCTCATAGATTGGACTTGATCTGAGAAGCCTTTTCCAACCTAATGGATTGTGTGATTCTGTGACAAGAAACGAAGCCTTTGTCCATAAGGAGACATAAAAACTGTGCAACACTGCAATTAATCTGTTCCTTATTGATTCAGGAACAGCATAGTCTTAGCACGGAGCATCAACATCTCCTGCCATCTGGTCCTGGTTCTGCTGCTGATATTCCGGATAGCCTGTGACTTGTTTCAGCTCTAAAGCTGGCTTCCTGTTTCTCAGGAATTGACAAAACCCAACTGTGGTTTTGTGCAGCTAAACCAGTCCTGGTTCTCCTGCTGATATTCCATATAATCTCTAAGTTACTTATTTCACCACTAATTTTGGCTCCCTCTTGCTTGGGAATCGGCAAACCCCAAGTTTGGTTTTGTACAGCTAAACCAGCTCTGCTGTGCTCATGGACCTGTCTTTACCTTGCCTCCAAGTCAGCATTTCAGGGAGATTCCCTTGCTGCTGGGAGCTTGGGGACAGCAGCTCTCAGGGCATTTTGGCTTGACTAAGGACAGCCAGGCATTGCCCTGCAGCGGGCAGCCGCCCTCAGGGGTCTGCAGGGCACAGGAGGGTTTTGGCACCCACCCCCGTGGCACTGTGCCCCCAGATTCTGCCCTGGACAACTGCTCCTCTCTTCCTTCAGGTTTTTCCCTTGCTGTGTGCATCCTCAACTTTCTGCAATTGCCTGTTCCTCAAATAGAAATAAATACTGAGGAGCCTGTGTTGTTCGTGACAGCATGAAGGTCAGGCTGCTATCAAATCTGCCATCTGCGTGTGTGATGTCTCGCTGCTTACAGCCCCTCCCAAAGACAGAGAGGTGTCTGTGGGTGGGTGGGTGTAATGTCTGTTGTTCAGTGAGAGAGGAGTTTAAAAATACCACTTGTGAATTACCTGATGGGAGCAGTTTTAGAAGGCAATCCACACCCAGCATGTTTTAGTTTTCTAGTGGGAAAGGTATTTGAAGAGATGTTTATTTTGAAACAAAATTTACTAAACGAGAAGGGAACAGGATGCTGAAGGGAGATAAATATCTGGTGGGCTCAGGCAGCATCAGTGTTGGACTGGCTGGTGGTTTTCACTGCAGTTCCAATGCCTGTTTGGGGTGGCTCAGGTCACTGGATTTTTATCAGGGAAGGGAGCAAAGGGGCAATGGGATAGGTGAGCTGGGATGGGGATAAGCAGCCAGCTTGCTTTTTTTTTAAGCCAGGGACCTTCTGTTGGGAAGGGAGGAGTGAGGAGAGAGAAACACTCATGCTGTAGCATGTCCATCATCCCTTGCTCCCCAGCACCAGAAACACACAAGGCTTTTACATGGACTCATTCCCCCTTTAGGCAAAGGTTTGGGTTTAGAGAAAGCTCAGTGTAGCTGAGCTGGTTTGAGATGTGTGTCTGGTCCCCAGTTATTTCCTTGGATTTTTATCTAGATCCTTCTCACCTCTTTTGTTCGGGTGTAAATTCCTTTCTGAGTGAAGGCTTCCTGGACGATTCCAGATGGTTGTGTCTGATATACTCTGGATATTCAAGACACGTCTTCCGTAGTAAAACTTCAGTTTCTAATCATTTAATTTTCTCATTATTTACTTTTATTTAAATAACTTTATTTCTTTACCATTGCAAAAAATCCTAGTTAATTACATAGTACAGTTATAAATATGTTGCCATTGTCTTCTGCTAAAATGAAGTGAGAGTGAGTAGTGCATTCTTTTGATAGGGGTTTTTTAATGTCTGTTTCGGTATGTTTTATTAAAAGGGATTTTGACATCAATCTTTCAATCAAAGACTGATATTCATTTCCAAGTACCCTTTTCTAGTGCTGTAGGAACAACTTCCTGCCTGTATGTTTTATACTAATTTCAGTGCTGAAAATTCAAAAATAGCTCAGGGGAGAGGAATCAAATTATAGTTTTGCCATAGGATGAGGTGGTGGGAAGGAAGAGGATGATGTACCTTCCCCCTGCGTGGGCACAAGTGCCTGTCTTCCTGTGCTGAGAGGGAAGCAGAACCCAAACTGGGGCCAAACTGAGCACTTCGCAGAAGCACCACCTTTCAGAGATCTGTGACTGTTGCCTGTCTTCCCTCGGAAATTCATCTCCTGAGGTCCACAGCCATTAAAATCAGCCTGTCAGCAGCACCACACACTGTAGAGCAAGATCTTCACAGCCATTACACCAGGATCTAATAGTTACACAAAAGGAAAGAAAGAATAAATGTTTGGAATACTCCTGCATGTAAAATTCTCAATAGTGCTATGTATTTGCTAGTTTGTTACCCCTAAAGCCAGAAGCTCAAGCCCAAGTGCTGGTGATCTGAGCATCACTCAGGGTTCTTCAGTGCCCAGCACATGCCCATCCCTTTCCCCCATGCTTGTGTCCCTCCGTGTCGCATCCCACACCTCCATCACGGCAGCACTTCCCTATGCTGCACTACTGTTTTGGAATCGCAGCCATTAGCACCTTGTTGGCCAAAGAAATGGTCATCACAGCCAAATCTAGTACAGCACACACTGCAGGTGGGGTGGGAAGAGCTCAGAGCAATTCCTGGCTGGCGCCAGTCCTCAGCCCAGCTCAGCAGAAAGCTTATCGCTGGGGATGGGAATGGTGATGCCGGGCTGCGGGGCTGTCCTGCTACAGCACACAGCCAGCACGGGCAGGGTTTACTAATGGGAATGGCTTTTCCTGAAAAGATCACGAACCTGAGTGTTTTTGATGATGCCTCTTTGAGTGCGCCCTTTGTGTTAATGCTCAGCCAGCTCTCACTAGGTTTATTTTGGGTTTTGGTTTCATTGAAAGGAAAAACAAATGGGGAAGTGAATCAAACCGAAACCTCCCTTTATTCCATTTATTTTCAGCTGGAGGGAATGGAAAGATACGAGCTTACCTGGTGGAGCACATTAGTCATATGAAGAGATGATGGTTGTGGGCATGGGCGAGATTTGAATGTGGGCTGAGTAGTGAAGTGCTTAAACCCACAATGCTGAGAGGATTATGGGTGAGCTGGATCAGGTTTTGTGATTTGCGCCTGATTTCTTCAATGAAGAGTGCCAAGACCCTGCTGAAGATAAAGGATGCTCCGGCACATTAGCTGGGGTGAGACTTCCAGGGATCCTCCTGCTCCCACAGGGCTGGGTAGATGAAGGAAGTCCTTTCATGGCTTTGCATTCCCATTTGGGCTGCTTCTGGAGACATGCCTGGTGGAAGATAGAGGTGGTGATGCCACTTCCTCACAGAAAGCCACAGAGTGTACCGTGTAATTACATCTGGGCAGACCAGGGCTGCTCCTGCAGCACAGGCAGTTACATACGTGACTTGAGGAGGCAGGCAGTGCTGGAGCTTTCAGACATTTCAAGAGGCACAAATATTAGAAATCCTCAGGAAAGCTTTTGTCAGTAACTTGAGCCCTAAAGTTACTAAAAAAGTTGGGAGTGTCGTGTTCCTGCTACAACTGTGGGACCACACAGGTTGGGAATAGGCAGCAGTTCTTGAGCCTGCTTCTCCAGACAATACCTTGCTTGCATTTATTTGCCTGAGTTTTCCCTGCTTGCCTATCAAGCATATTTTCACATCTTTCTCTTGTGACTGGTTATGCAAAAGTGTGAATTCTGTGCACGAGTGTCAACGCTTATCCAATGTTCATTTCTTACAGACTTTTTTTAAAGATTTCTGCTCATTGTCTCCTGTGCAAAATTATTCTATGCGTTCAGCATGCAGAAAAAACATACGGAGTGACAAGAGGAATTTCCAGCAGGAGTAGTGAAGAGGAACTGGCCTGAGTCAAAAGGTTGTGATTAACATTTGCAATCACACATATGTAACTCCTTTGAGGTGTACTGTTGAATTCAGCTGGAAGTGTAATAGAGTGTGAATATATTTGACCAGCAGGCTTAGTCTGTCGTGTAAGACTTCGGTCTGTCATTTACAGCTGCTCATTTAAGTTGACTGGTACAAAATTACAAAGAACAAGTAGGGGGGAAAAAAATCTTTATTCATTCACTCATAGATCAAACGAGGAAGAGTATTAAAGTCACCACAGTGTTGACAGTGAACAGTTGATCCACCTCTGTAACTGGTATCTGGACTGGGTAAACTGATTACTGGGGGAATAAGTAGAAGATCTTACAAGTCTAGGTCTTTAAAGAAGTAAGTATTTTGAACACTAAAAGAACCCAAATATGAGTAAGGCTAGGGAAAAGCATATTGTCAGCATTAGGGCAGAACATCGCAGTTCAAGCGCTTCAGGAATTAAAGTCATTGCAAACTGGATGAACTTGGAGATATGATTTATTACTCCAAGCCAGATGAAGGGGCTGATAACTCTCTTTCCAATGGGGCCTGATGCATGACACATCTGCAAGAAGTGTGCAAACCTTGTCGTGACAGCTGATGCCGTGACTATGGGGCCAGCTTTCCACTCACAGGGTCAGTGGTGGTGATGCTCTGATGGAGCCATGCACTCTGCACCCAGAAGGTTGGCTGAAGGCTGGGCTGCCCCGGGTCACAGCTGCTCAGCATCTCCACGTGATGAAGCTGATAGTGGAGAAAACACTGGAAGCTGGCTTCTGTCCTTTGGAGGTAAAAGCCAAATTGCTGCTGGTCTCTTGCTCAGAGCTGCATTGATGGTGTCTGTCCAGCTTTTCTATGCTCCTAGGGGACTGTGGTAATGCTTCCTGTCCAGCTACTCCAGACAGCAATAAATTTAGACCAAGTGAGCCATAATGACAGTACAGGAACCAGAGGAGTGCTGACTGCTCTCCAGGAGGAGGGTCTGGCACTCCATGCAGACATCTTCATCCCTCAGGCTGCCAACCCTGTCCTGACCTCTCTGCCCACTCTGGGCAGCCCATGCCTCCGCATTACCCATTTGCTCTTGTGCAGTGGCTGTTTCATACAATCCATTCCATCAGTCATTTCCTTCTGAAAAGGAACGAAATCAGGGTACTGTGACTCACTAGACATACACACATCTGACGGGCACACAGCTTCCCGTATGTCCTACCTGCACCTTGGAGCAGGTCACCCCAGGCTGATGTGAGGGCAAAGCTGGCTCCAGATCACTGCTGTATTTTCCTTCCTGAGAGCCCTGACTTTGAGGGTGTCTGGCACAGATCTCCACAGTTCCAGTTGAAGCAGGGGGTGAGCACAGAGAGATGGCTGGAGAGAGCTTCTCACGTTAAGGATCTGTTATTGTTCCAGTTCCAGCTTGTGATTTACAAACACTTATTGATCCCACCTCCCAAGGGATTCAGTTCTGAGCAGGGAGTGATTGTAAAAGATACTGTAGTCTGAGATTTTAGGAGCTGTAACTACCCACTGCTTTCCCTGTTATTACTGCTGTCAGTGCTGAGCTTTTGACAGCCCAGTGACACTAGAGCTCCCTGGTACTGGCACCAGCAGTGCCAAAACTGGTCCCTGATGTGAGGCAGAGCCAGGGTTCTGTCCCTGCTCTTACTCTGACTGAGGGCACAAGCTGCAGTAGTCCCTGTGTTCAGGAAGACATGCTATATCTGACAGTGGCGAGGCAGAAACTAGGCACTCTGTTCATAGCTGTTGAAGTCGCGGCCTCGAATTAGTGAATTCAGCCAAGGTGACTGATGAATATGGATCTCCAGGACCTGATAATCTGATCACACACATCTGGCAGAGATGGCCCAAGGTACCTGTCCGGCCACGTGTTTCAGCTGCAGTGGACACAACTTGAATAGCAATTATTGCTCCTTGAATTTCACCTCAGCAACAAGAAGCAGCACAAATTTCCAAGTAGCACAGAACAGGTACAGCACCAGCCTTCATCCCGACAGACTGTCAAGGTGATGTGCTGGTTTTGCTGGAGCCCATTGCTCAGAGAAGAGTGATATAAAAATGCTAGAAATAGAAGTAAAGGGAGTGTGGTGCTGGCATGGGAGAGAGGGATTTCGGGAGCTCGTTTTGCATGTGTTTCAGGAGAGCATCTTGCTGGTAGGACAAGATGAGCCTGCTGGTCACCTTCCTTCGACAGTGTCACAGAGACTTCAAACAGTCTGTGATGCATTTCCTCCTGAAATAGGTATCTGAAATAGGGCAAATGATTGGTCCCTTAAAAGTGCTTGTTTTCTCTGGCTGTAAAGGAAACTCCATGGCAGACACAGAAGGGTAGATTAAAAATTCTACCTCTGTGCTGTCGGGAGGCCAGGGCAGAGGGATGTTGGTCTTGTGCAGAGGTCTAGCATTAGGGTGGGTCCTGTGAGTAATTCAGGGCTCCAGGACTCAGGCACCTATGATGTCTTTTTTCCAGTGAAGAGAAACAGCAAATTTTAAAGGCAAAGCATATACCGAGCTTGTGCACGCCTCTGCACTGTGACAACCATGCTGGTAACTTCCATCTGCTGCTTATTACAGCATTCATAGCTTTGAGGCTTGCTTCCAGGGGGAGTTGGAATATCAGTGCTGTTCTTCAAACACCTAAAATGTTATCATTAGCTACTGTGTTACGCGTCACATTAACGCTGTGAAACGCAGACCGTATTTACTCAGCTTCAGGCAACAGGTGTGATGCCTTTGCTCAGACCCCTTGAACGCTGAGGAGGCAAAGGCTGCTTCTCCCACCTTGCACACGCAGCCACCAGCTGTGCTCTGCCCACCTGCAAAGCAGGCAGTGACTTGGGAACCTGGCTGGTTTAGAGGAGCACTGTGGTAGTGAATCCCTTAGGACTGGGCACTAGATAATTCCTGGTGCTAGCATGAAACTTATAGGGGAAATTAATATCTAGGAGGCAGATTTTTCAGACCTGCTCCGAATGGGAACCTCAGCACTGCATTGTAGGTTTTGTCACCAGAAGGCACTTGGCAAAGTGATTTGGGTTTGGGTCTGGCCACAAGGTAGGAGCTGGTGTTGAGTGTTTGGGAGAGGGCTGTGTCAGCAGGCTTGAGTCCAGCTCTCGTCCTAGTCTCTCCTGCCCTAGTTCATTCACTGAATCTTTTCCTTTTAATGCTACTACAAAGCCCACAGGTCTATTCAGGAGAGAAGTGCACCAGCAACATCAGTACTGTGAAAATACCCTGGACTGCAAAAAATAGAGGGAATGGTGGTTTTTTTTTGAACAATAATAACTTCTTGAGTTTTTAATGCTGAGATGTCTCAATCAGTGGAGGAGAGCAGCTGTTAGGTACCTCCTCTGTCAGCTGTCTCTCTGCAGTGCCAGCTTCTCTCTTGGCTTTGGCATCTCTAATCCCTCCTGCTGTCTCCACTTATTTCTTTTCTCTGTCCTCATGAACACTGCACAGTCCAGCTTTTCAAACAGAGAAGGGATATTCCTGCATCTTTTTACCCACTCTGCCAGTCCCCTCTGACTTGGCTACCAGGGGGTAGCCTGAGGGTGCCAGCTTTAGCCTGGCCAAGTTACCCACATCTTCCATGCCCCACTGCTTTCCATCACAGCCATCTCGAGGGACCTACTGCCTCAGGAGAGTAGAACTTGGGGAAATGCCCAGTGAATTTAAAATACCCATCAGACAGCTGCTTCCCCCACCCTCAGTCCATTTCTCACCTCTGATGTAACAATAATCCTATATTGGTTGTTTGAGTTTTTTTGGCGGTGCGGGGGGAGGTTTAAGGTTAATTGGAAGGTTACAATATGTGGGCTGGGGTTTCCTTTCCTTGCAAAACGTAGGCAGATCTACTTGGGTAGTCTAGCTGATGGGGTGGGATGATCTCTGGAAGGGATTTGGGGGACAGACCTCAGTCTTTTGAACCAGGGCTATTGGAGATCACAGAGAGCTGGAGTCAGATTGGTGTGCTGACAGTGAGCACTCTTGGGTGTGCTGGTGCTGTGGGTGTTTCAGGAGGAGAGGGAGGTGACCTTGGGGTGGTGGCCGATGGTGCAGTGGGTGACTGACCTGTGTCATAAAAGAGCTGGGAATGCACAGCTTGGTGTTTATCTCCTTCTTCCACCACAGCACCTGGATGTGAGGCAGCACTAGGTCTTTGGGGGCTGAGTTAAGTGCAGGTTTGACATTACAAAAAAAATATAACAAAACATGGTAATTGTTGGAGGTGCCTAAAAAAGGTTGGCAACATGAACTCATATCTGGCTGGGGACAGGGGTATAATTTTGTCCCAGGTCAAAAGGAAAATACATCCCACGGTAGCTGCGGCAGGGGTCAGGTAGGGAAGAAGAGGGAAAACATCTGCCAAAGGTGTGAGTGAGAGTAAGTGGCTCAGGGTGACCACCTTGAGACTGAGGGGCCATGGGGAAAGCAGTGGGACATCCCTGCTTGGAGGGAAGGAGGAAGATGCTCATCACACACGGCACCTTGCAGTCCTCACGGGGCAGACACACGTGGCTGGTGGTGATGGGGAGAGAAGGCAGGAGATTTTGGAGAATGAAATTAAGCCAGCACACACAACAGCAGACTGACAAGTCTGGTTTCACAAGGTGCTCTGTCCAGCCACAGTGGTGTCACAGCACAAGTCATGCTTTCTGGATGCTGCTGTCTACAGATGGTACATCCTGGGCAAATTCAGATAACCCGCAATTTACAGAGCCCTGATTCAGTCCTTATTGCTCACGTTTCCTTCAGCCACTTATTTTGCAGTGCCAGCATCTCCTGTGAATCCCTGTAAAGCTGCAGCCTGCCCATGTTCCCTTGGCACTAATGCCCACCTCTGGGAATTTGGGACTCTGCACCAAGGGTCCATTGCAGGTGACTGTGGGGAGAGGCCAGCCGGCAGAGCAGAGATGCATCACCTGCTGCAAAGCAACCTGCTTGCACATGCAGCATGTTTCTATTAGCAGAGGGGGTTGTTGTGGGCACACAAGATTTAGCAATGGTAAAATACAGGCAAGGAACCTGCCTTCCTTCTGCCTGTGCTGGGGCAGAAGGAAAAGCCAGGCATATGGCTGGGGCATATTGGTCCCGTCCTACACCACACGGGCAGAGAGCTGTGATCGCACTGTCGCCAGTGGAGGCTTGCAAACTCCCTCTTGTAGTACCTGTGAGTGGGGACGGTCCCTCTGTGCTGCTGCCTCATAGTGCTGTTAGGAGTAGGTGGTCCATGCCACCACCAAGAAACCCTGGGGTTTATGTAGTGTGTGTATATGTGTTCGTATTTATAGAATTGCATATACATGCCCATACACATGTGCACATGTCGTTGCCTGTGTTTTCCAAAGCAGAGGTTTCATCTCCTCTCTGCCCAGTGGCTGGAAGGAGAGCTGGGGTGTTACACTCCCTCCTTGCAGGGGATGAGATGCTCCATATGCATCTCCATTTAGTATTTCCCTTCTCCCTTGCCTGCGCGGGCATGAAAACAGACAAGTCCTCTCCTTCCAGCATGGTTTTGTGCCCCTGCCCCAAGGTACAGGAGAAGGCTGAGACCTGGCAGGGGAATCATCCCCAGTGGGTTTCATCACCCTGGCCCATGGCACAGGGCAAACACCATTCCCATGGGCACAGGTTAGGAGGATGCCATCCCTGGGACAGGGTCCAGTGCTTGGCGTGGGTGACGCTGTAGTTGTTTGTGTGTGTCATGGCGGGAAGTGTGTGAATGGAATAAATTTAGCAGTCAAAACACAGGGCCAGTGCAGTCAGTCATTAACTGCCAGCCCGTCTCGTCATCCTGCAACCACAAGGAGCTTTTTTAGGGCTGACGTCCTGGCGGAGGCCAGAGGAAGTGTGGGAGGCCAGTTCCTGGTGACACCTCCACGTGTGGCAGCGCTGCCCGCTGGTGCCATTGGCTGCCCCCTGCCTGGGGCTGGCACTGGCCAGAGGTTAAATGCCTGCATGACCACGCTGGGGCACACAGCCCGGAGCATCCTAACACAGGCAGCCAGCTCATCCCATCCCCAGCACCGGAGGAGACGTGGGCTTGCACTACACCTTAAGGTAAAAGTTTTGGTTTCTTTTGGGTTGATCTGGCATTGTCTGGAGTGAAAATGGCATTGTTTGGGAACAGGGGTTGTAGATTTCCTCACAAGTTTTGGTAGAAAGCACAAGGCTTGTGGGCTGAGATGGAGGAGTTGGTTTGTACAGGAAGAAATCAGGAGCGTGCCTGCATTTTGGGCCCAGGGTGATGCAGAATGCAGTTAGTGTGGCCCATGAGGATGCAGTGCTGGGCTGCTCAAGGGACTTGGAAAACGAGAGCAGAGCCAGAAGAAAGCCCCGACTGCCTTACCTGCCTGCCAGGCAGCAATGCTGCTGGAATGCTGACCCAGGGGCCTCTGGAGATGCAGTTCTACATGGGCTTACCTTACCAGGATGCTCCACTTTGGGGTGGTGGGAGATTTTACAGGGCTGTGGGGACCACTCTGGGTGGGAAGTGCAGCTCTGCAACCCATGGACTTACAGTGCTGCCCATCTGTGGTGCTGGCTCCTGTCACAGCCATCGAGCTCAGCTGGGTGATGGGCGGACATTACTGGGGGAACAGGAGGTTCAAAAGAGCTTTCCTGCTCTTTCATGATGCTTAGACAAAAAATCTACCAGAACACAGCCAAGTATTTCAAATCCCAAACTACAGGGAGGTTTCTGCACAGGAGGTGCCTGGAGATGGCACAAGGACAAATCCTTGGCTTGTTTGATGACATGCCAGGCT
Organism: Empidonax traillii; assembly: GCF_003031625.1. Classification (NCBI taxonomy): domain Eukaryota; kingdom Metazoa; phylum Chordata; class Aves; order Passeriformes; family Tyrannidae; genus Empidonax; species Empidonax traillii. The sequence goes on along the minus strand of NW_020955337.1, from coordinate 1,232,997 downwards.
GAGCACCATGTGCCAGCATGGCAAGGCTATATCAGCTGGAAGGGCTTTGTGGGGCCAAGTTACAGCCAGAGGCACGTGCAAATGCTTTGCTCTAGTGTGCAAATACTTTATTCCTTGTTGCAGCCACAGGGACCACAAGTGACATGAGGGTGACTGCATTCCTGGTGCTGCTCCTCTGGGCCGTGGCCAGCGCTCACCCCGTAAGTACACACTGGGCTGATACTCCCACCCAAAGTCCATTGGTTTGGCCCAGCCAAGGTGCACTGATGACTGATCAGATGTCTCCTGGATGTGTTTAGGTGCCTGGCCGTGAGTCCACCCGTTCCAGCACACAGCAGGAGGTAAGCCAGGGGTGCTCCAGTCCTGCAGGTAGCAGCCACTCATGAAGCAAGTCTAGGATAGGGAGCCAGCCCTGGGCAGGCATCCTTGGACCAGGGGACTTGGGAGGGGAGATGCTTCTTCTGCAGATCTTTAAGCTTTGCCCATCTACTCAGTCTTTTCAAGCTGGGTTGGATTCACCTCATTTTGACTTGCCTCCCTGAGCATGTTCGCAGTTTATCTGATACCTTCTGCTGTGTTGGCCCTGAAAAAGCAGTTTCTGTGCTCTGAACTGTCACAGTATGGGCTTTTCTGAGTTGCCCTTTTGTTGGTGGCTACTGGGGTTTTTTGTATCAGCAGAAATACCTGAAGGGCTGAGGTGCAAGCAATGAAAAAGGCTTGACCACTTGCATGGCTTAGGAATGATGCCCTGCAGCAGCAGTAAAAACATGCTGTAGTTGGTGTTTAATAAACCAAAGCACCATGCCATGTTTTACCTCCAGGACACAGCAAACGAAGAGCACGTCAACAAGCTGGGCAGCCTTCTAGATGGTGGAGATGGCAGACATCCTCCTGTTGGTGTGGAGAGGGGGGACAATGCCCTTGCTGGGGACCTGATGGGTGGGAATGCTGTGGATGAGGAGCTTGGTGAGCACAGTGGCCGAGACAAGGGAGACCAAGTTGGGCAGGCTCCGCACGTGAATCAGGTGGACCACGAGGCTGCAAGTGCCCGCAGTGGAAACGACCTTGGTTTCCTGGTAAGTGAGTGGAGAGGCACGTTTTGCTCTGCCAGGAAAGCTCCCTTGGCCCCAAATCCGCCATTGGTCAGTGCTGAGCTTGGCCTATGTGGTGAGCAGTGCTGATAGTGCTCGTGACCTGCAAGCTTTAGCATTCATCTCCGTTTGTTACCTCCGTAGGAGGGGGATGCACGTGATGCTGATGATGGTGACAACGGAGACCACTATGGCACTGGAGCGAACGGGTTTCCCTCCCACACCGGCGGGTTCCTGGACGAGGAGGATGACAGTGGGGACGACACCTTTGATGGGAACAGGGAAGAGGAGAGGGGAGAAGGTCCTACTTATGTGGCTGGTGCCGATGGGGCGGGTGAACCTGATGGCGATGCCGGCCGCGGGGATGCCGGGGCTGGCAGAGGGCACGGAGACAGCAGCAGCAGCAGCAGCAGCGAGAGTGCTGGGGCAGACCACCGGCGGTACAGGAGCTACATGGGCAGCTGGTATGAGCGGAGCTACAGGCAGGGAGGGGCCAGCAGCAGCAGCCAGGAGGAGGAGAGCTATGATTTCGAGGATGAAGCCATGCAGGGTGACGACCCCTCTGCCTTCGACAGCTGGGGCAGCAGCTACAAGGTGCGCCGTGCTGGCCGCCATGCCCTGGGGAACAGCCGAGAGAGCATCCAGGGGGCTGGCTCCCACCACTGGGAGGAGGTTGATAGCAGGTCCCCAGAGGTGGAGGATGCTGACTCTGGAGAAGACAGCCCGTCCGTGGAGGACAATAGTCAGTCAGAAGAGCCTGTTGACAGTCAGTCAGAGGAAAAAAGCTCCAGCCGCTCCAGGGAGGATGGGGATGGGGAGGACAGCCCCTCCAGAGAAGATAAGGACAGCAGTTCCAGGGAAGGCACTGATGACCAGTCAGATGAAGAACTACGGGAGTTCCCAGATGTAGTGAGCACACTGAACGAGCACAGCAACAGCCAGACCTGGGAAGGGCAGGAGGACTGGGAGTCTGCTGAGGACAGGAGTGTGCCATCCATGCCTGACAGTGAGTCTGGGGAAGAAGAGGGTGACCAGAGCAAGTCCAGGGAAGATGATGAGGACCAGAGCCAGTCCACAGAGGACACTGTGGAGGAGTCACAGGAGGACGAGAATGACTCTGACTCTGTGCCAAGCACATCAGGCGAGAGCCAGAGCGCATCCCCAGAGGACGACAGCAGCCCAGAGGACAACACAGGTGAAGACAGCAGGTCCCCAGAGAGCGACAACAGTGAGTCCCAGGAGGATGATGATGATGAGGAGAGCCAGTCCCAGGAGGATGCCACCCGCGAGTCCAGCAGCCATGGGGATGACAGCTCGCTGCAGAGCCTGGAGAGCGGGAGTCGCAAGCGGCGGCTGGGTGCTCTTCGCCACAAACCTGCTGCTGACTACGATGACAATGACTGCCAGGATGGGTACTGACGTGGGTCCCACAGCCTCATCAGTGCGGGAGCTTTGGGGGGAGGAGGGGTTTAATTTATTTGCTATATAGCCTGGTTGACTTCTTCTCAAGAAGATGCTGTGGTTAAAATGGAGTTGTGTTCGCCAGGGCTAGACCTGGGCACACTGCACAGGGTGTGAAGAGGTAGGTGATGCCAGACACAGGGAAAACCCCAAACCACAGCAAGAAAAGGCATTTTCTGAGCAGCCGTGAGCTGTGAATGACAGCAGGTGTGATGCTGCCCACTTGTCCCAAGGGTACAGTGGTGGCTTGGCACTCCTGGGCATGCTGGGCAGAAAGGTCCCTGTGTCCACCCCTTATATTTACCTATCATGGCCCTAAAAATGACTGCCAAGACTCCAGCTGGAGCTTTCTGTTAGGTCCATGTCCTGCACATAAAAAGGAAAAGTTACAGCTGGTGGGCATACGTGGCTCATGGGTGCAGCAGGGTGTGAAGTACCACTTCAGGATGGGATGTATGTAATATTTTGTAAGAAATGTACAGAAAACATTATATTGTGCCCTTTTTTGCACTTGTATTTCAAAACTGAAATGTACCCTGTTGATTTCTTTAATTACCATTAAAAACCACCAAACTCCACAGTAGTGTGGTTTGAGGTGTTGCTGTTCTTCTCTCCTGGGGGACTCAAGTGCTGTGATTTGGGGCCAGACTGGAGGGATCAGGGAGCAAAGGGGAGGCTATTTTCATGGGCAGCCACAGCATGCTGGGGTTAGGCAGAAAGCAGAGGCTGAAGGTGTTCCCACTCCTGCCATTTCCAGGCACCCCAAAGGCCACCACTGCCCCTAGGTGACCCTGTAGTGGAGTGGAAAATCTGACCAATGACCCCAGCGAGCTGGGCCTGGAGCTTTGCTATATTATGGCCCTCACTGGTGCAATGTGAGCAAGGGTTGTGCTGCTCTTCCTGAGGCGCTGGGAAGGAGATGTTCCAGGGCATGAGGGCTCTCCTGAACCACCGGCTCTGGGTCCCCATGATGGCCCCAGGCACCAGGTCCTTTGCAGCAGAGACACAGGTGATCAGGGAAAAGCTGTTATCACGTGCTCTTTTTTTTTTTTTCTTCTACCAGCAAGCAAGTAAACAACACATTCTTTATTTAAAATCCCACTCATGCCCCTCCTCCTTGTCCACGTGTGTATGATGAGCCGTGCAATGTGGATATCGATGCTGGCAGGTGAAGCCGTGGGCTGCAATACAGAATTCAAGAACTAGTAATGAAATTAAATAATTTTTTTTACCACTTATGGCAGAACCACACTTAATTTGTAGCCTCTTTCCACCACTCCGAAGGCTGGGAGCTGACCAACTCCTGGTTTTAGTGGAAATTATGTTTTCATTTTCACCCTGTGTAACCTTTTTTCACTTCTGTATGAGGTCAGCTCTGAAAACTGCAGCTTCCCCATGCTACTGCCCTGGGAATGAGTCTCTTTCCTGACCCTCCTTCCTCCGCCCCACTGATGCCCACTTCACAGTGAATACCTCGGTCATGACTTGCCCCTTTTTTTTGGACCCTTTGCATCAGTTATGCGGGTAGCCAGGGATACTGTGATGGTGATGATGCCTGTCAGGGTCTCAAGTACCAAAATGCTGGTGCACCTCCCCATCGCTGGGGTGAAAGACAGCAAGCATGGGTTTGGCTACAGCCCAGAAGCGCAAAAAGGGCTGGGTGACAGCTATCGCTTTGGTTTCAAGTTGTAACAGTGACGTGTTTGCTGCGGAGCAGGGCAGGGCAGGGAACTGCTGTGAACTCTCCCGTGTCCACCAAGCGGTGCTGCTGCTCAGGCAGAGGGGACCGTCTGGGTGCTTGGCTCTCCCGCAGGGCTGGGCCACGTCCCTGGGGCCATCAGAGGGGATGTTTGCGTGGGGACAACCGATGGGGGTGGGAATATGAACTGGGAGGTTTTTTTCCGGATGCGTCCAGGAAATCGAGGAGTGCCACGCAGCTCTGCAGTGAGCCCAGACTGTGAGCAGGACGGTCAAGACGCTGCAGGATTGGGATTAAACTGCTCTTGCGGTTTGTGCGTGACCCTGTGTCAGTCCTCACCCTTGCGTGAGCGGTGCCGGGGTGAGCGGCAGCCTGGCACAGCTGGGAAGGGGACTGCTCACCCTCGCCCCTCTGAAAAGGGAGAGAAAAACGGGGTTAAGTTGGGTTTAATCTGAACGGGAGGCGCGGGTGCCTTGCAAACAGGGCACGCAGCACCCCCACTGCCCCCTGTGCCGAGGGGCAGCCGGCTGTGCTCCCCCAGCACATGGGTCCCCTTCACTTGCCTTCCCAGGGACGCGCTGCAGTCCCTGCCAGCAACGCCCAGAATTTTCCTCCCGCTGCCTGGCTGCTCCCCAAAGGCCGGGGAGCCGGTGCCAGAGCTGACTGCTGCCTGCCGGTCCTGCCAGGACGGCTTCCCACGGGACCATCCGTCCCGGGCATTACGGGGTGAGGAAACACCCCTTCACCGGGAAAACCTGCCCGGCCACAGGGAGGGAGCCACTCACGTTGGCTGGCGCCATGCAGGGATGTGCCCAGAAACTGGCATTTTGTCTGCAAGGACGGGCAGGTTTTGGGGGACACCAGTAGCACTGGATTATCCCTATACAAGTCTGTTCATCCCTGTGCAAGCGGGATCTCTCTGCTTGACATCTGGATGGCCTTGATGATGTGCAGTGCTTCACGGGGTGAGGCTTTAGATGGACAGAGAGAGTGTGACCAAGATATGCTCACTTGGAGGATTTTTAAGGCATTTTTAGCAGGCCATGCGTTCGGTTTTTGTGGCATGTGCCTGTTCATCAGAAGGGAGTGAGCACTGTAGGGGAGTGCTCCTGCTCTCTGCTGTTGGCCAGGGAGGCAAAGCAGCTGGGAAGGTTAGCCACAGGCTCTGCCTTCAGTTGTAGATGTTCCTGCCCTCAGTTTCGGGATGGTTATGCAATGAAGTTGTAAGGGCCAGTTTGCCCGACGGGTTAGGCAAGGATAAAAAATGCCCACATCAATGTATGCTTTTCTTATCCACCCACATGACATTTTTTGTGCGTTGGGGGTGGCCTCTAGAGCTGAACGCAGTGATTTACCCAGGAATCAGCACTGGGGTTTAAAGCAGGTATTTTTGGATGCATTTAGGTTTGAGAAAACATAAGTTTGCATCATCCTAAAAGAAAGGTTTCTTGTTTGGGCTTTATTTTTTTGTCCTTTCCAAGAAGAAAAAAGTCTATTTTTAATAAGTAGTTGGTGTGGCCGAAGTGGTGGGAGGCAGCAGTGCTGACCCTGGCTGTGGCAGCTGGACCTGGGGCAGCCACGGCACACAAGCTGCATTTATTCAACACTCTTATTTTCCTGGGTTGGTGGGTGAAACAGAGATACCCTTGGAGTTCACAGACCCCCTCTCCCTTCAGCAGTGGCTTTTTTGACATCACAGCCAAATGTCCTAGGCTTTCCATGGTGAGTTGAGTGCCACAGTTTCAACCCCCTGCCATAGGAAGGGCCACCTGTCGCTAGACGAGGCTGTTCAGAGCCTGCCTGGTCTTAACACTTCAAGGGATGGGGCATCCAAGAGTTCTTTGGGCAACCTGTTCCAGTGCTTCACCACCTGACAATAAATAATTTCTCCCTAATATCCAATCTAAACCTACTCTCAGTTTGAAGCCATTCCCCCTTGCCCTATTACTACATGCCCTTGAGAGAAGCTTCTCTTCATCTTTCCTGTAGGCTCCCTTAAGGTCTAATGGGATTGTCTCTTCTGTGCCTGCTGCAGTGGAATTCTGTGATGAATTAGGAGTGAGAACCACTCCTCACCAAGCACTCAGTGAGGCCAGGAGACTTTGATTACATTTCTCTGGCCTTTTCAACATGGAGAAGAAGCCTCTGGCAGAATCATCATGGCCATCAATATGAACCAAAGAAACATCTTGGCCATGGAAAAACAGCCTCTGTCCTCAGTGAAACACCCAAAATATCACAAACCTTTTGAATGCTCTAAAGAAATTTTTCTTCCAGCTGCCTTTACTCGCATGCACTTTAATGTCAAATAACTTCCCCCCTCCCCCCTCTGCTGGCTCAGCCATGTCCTGGGAGTTTTGTGGTCCCCCCAGCACTGCCCCAAGGAGTTGGGCACCGTAAGATGAAACAAGTAAAGTTCAAGCATTAACATCCACCTGTACTACATCCCCTAAACTCATAATGGAGATCTTAAAGCTGCAGAGTGAGCAAGTAGTTTGCAGTTCAGGGTTTTCTTTTGTTTTCACCCCCTGAAATGCAACGTGGCAAAGAGCTGGTGGTGTGTTTTAGCAGAAGGCATCACATTACCTGACACTCAGGAACACAGGCAACTCCTGCCCTTTCTGTCCTAAACCTGATGTTATCTCACCTGAAGAGCAAAAAGTGAGTTCACGATAGCATGAAAACTTCCAAAGCCAACTTTTTCCAAAATAAAATAAGTGTCTGAGTGTTAAGGTACTTTTTTTGCTAGAGACATGTACTTCCCTGTGTATATATAGGCCATTTTGGACAGGGCTTTGAGCAATCTGGTCTTGCTGAAGACCATGGCAAGGTGGTTAGAACTACATGACCTTTAAGGGCCTTTCCAACCCAAACCATACTCTGATCCTATGATATGTGGATACATATACTAGTTTTGTGCAACTCACATATGTATGCAGTAACAAATAACCAGTGCAAGTGCAGCAGTTCTTGCTGACACACTGCTGCAAATGGCACCATTTTCATCCCAGACTCAGGGGTTTTTTTCCAGGGAGTGCAGTGGCAGGGAGGTCAGCAGCCATTACTAGTGTGGCAAGGGAGCAGCGTGTCTCCACACCATCCAGATGCCTGACTGTCCAGGGACACTGATTTAACTTCGTTAGAGAGCTCATTTCCTGAACTGGGTGGACAGGTGATTGGTTGGCACTTCTGCACTGAATCCAGCTTATCTGCCTTCTCTCCTTCTGAAAATGCGGCCTTTGAGGGGGTTTATTTGGCTTTTTCTCCTGTGGCTGTGTTTGAAAGCTCTCACAAATGGATGGAGGCAGCAGACAGGTGGTGGGACCGGACCTGGTAACTTATTCTGGCTCATGAGCAGCTTCTTGCTCCTGAAAAAAGGAAAAAACCGAAAAAAAACAGGGGAAATCTGATATACAGATATTGCTCAAACACGTGAGGGCCCGGGTGGTGGCGGGTGCTGGGATTTGTGATAATGCTGTGACCTTGCCTCAGTGATTTGCTGGGTTTCTGTTCCCAGAGTTCGTGGTGCTTCAAAGTGCTCACATTACAGAGCTACTCCCGTCCCACATTTTGCCAGGCAGGAAAATAGAATTAATTTCCTTCACCTGCTTTCTGCTCAAAGAAAAAGGAAAATCATATGAAACGTTCAGCCGCAGAAGGTCAATATATAAGGGTTTTGTAGAGATAGCCAAGATTGATATGAGGTGCATTTTAGGCATTCTCCCCTCACAGTTTTATTCTAAAATCGACTATTGGCAAAAAACCAACAAGCTGTGTACCCAGCTGATGCTGGTTTGCATTTGGGTTTGTGCTGTAAGAGGAAGGGGAAAGAGAGAGGCATCCCTTACTCTTACACGTGCTCCCTCTTCTTGCTCATCTCTTCTATCCCCAGCTGGTGGCCACGGCACACATGTTCCTGTCCCTGACAGCACACAGGGAGAGGTGTAAGCCAAGGAAAGCTCTGCCTCAGGTGCCTCCCTGCACATGTTTTGGAGGTGTCTTGGTCACTGAGCTGCATGGCAGGGGCGCCCCTTTCTCCGCCTGCAGCAGCACCTTGGTCTCTTCTCATCATGGTCGAAGTGTCCTTCTGGTTTTATTTTCTTTACTTATTTTCGGCCCTGAGGTTTCCTTCCAGAATAGCTCCAGGGCGTGGAAATAGGATGGTGCAGCCCCAACCACAGCCTCAGCCCCGCAGTGGACCTGGGCAGGACGGGAGCACGCTGCTCCGCTCATTTACCACCCTGAAAAAATAATAATTAAATTTGGACCTAGGAGCCATGTCAGCCTGCGCCAGACAGGGACACTCTGACCGTGAGGTCCCCGCGGGATCAGGGGAGTACATCAAAACCACACACGGTGCCCTTGCCGGGTGCAAGCCAACCCAGCTGCAGCTCAGAGCTGGTGCCAGCAGCTGGTGCCAACCCCACCAGCATGGGGTCACGGGGGCGTGTCATGGCTTGGGCACAGAAGCAGCTGCCTGGGGGATTCATCAGCTGCCTGGAGCTGTGTGAGGGCAGTAATGTGCCCATACAGGGTTTGGGAGTGGGCTGTGTGCCTGACCCCCAGCTTGCTCATGGGGATGTGTAATGAGCGACACGGCAGCATACTTGAACACCTTAAAAACCGGATGGGAGTGCATTTGCACATGTGGGCTGCATGCTGCATGCCTACCTTCTCCCTGCTCCCAAAAAAAGGGCTTTTGCTTGTGGCACCTGATCATCTAGTTGCAGCCTCCCTGCCACAGGCAGGGACACCTTCTGCTTGACCAGGTTGATCAAAGCTCCCATCCCCCGGAGGCAGATGAGCCTCCATGAGCTGTTCCATGTTTTTTTTCCAGCTGTTTATCTGCAAAGGTGAGATAATTTTCATAAAGTTTTCAGAGCCTGCAATCGCTTTCAATAACAGATACCTTTTCATGCAGATGTGTTATCTCTCCAAGCGCTGCTCCCTTGGACAGCCAGAGTTCTTGTAGAAGCATTAAGAGACATAGATGAATGCTCCAGTTCTGAGATGTGAAGCTTTTTAAAGTAATAATAAGAAAAAAAAATTCAAATGGAAACATTTTGGATGTGTTGGCTGACTTCCCCGCTGCTCTCCCTGCATGGTGCTGTGAGGTTGCTGCTGCTGGTGGCCTGCCCAGGCATCACTCGCTCCAGGAGCTAAACATAGGTGCTGGCTGCACAAGGCACTTGGGTACATGTTAATTATCCTGGTGCTTTTTAGGGATCTTGGGTGAAATATGTGTTTTTATAGTCAGTTTTCTATTTTGTTTTAAGCAGCCTGGAGCAAAAGCCCTTTAATTACATTAAAAATTGCCTCCCACCAGCACTCTCTGTTCCCAGTCCCTGATGAAATTTTAAGCTCAAAGCTGGGCACATGCTCACTGCTTTCCCCAGCCAGGCAGCCCAGGACTGCATGGGACAGTGGAAAGCAGGGCTGTCTCTGTCCTGAGCCCCATACATCACACCCACCAGCAGGGCAGCTCCTCTAGCTGCTCCAAACCCATGGGGCTGGGACAGCATGGGAACCCTCACAATGCTGGTCTCTCTCTTTACTGGAGGCTGCTGTGTTGGCACTGGAAAACTGCATGGCTGCTTTTTTTCTTTTTTTTTTTTTGTGTGTGTGTGTGTGTGTGTGGGTTTTCCTGGCATGAGGCACCAGCTGAAAGCCACAGCCAGCTCCAGGCCTCCCTTGTAATTAGGGCTCCTCACGTGACACAATAGGCTTTGAAACCCATGGGGCAGGCACAGCAGGGCTGCTGGACCCCCAGTGCGCTGCAAAGGACCTCTTCCTTCCCAAAGGCGTGTGATATGCATGGTATTCCATCAGCAGTTAGCAACTTCCCATGATTTACCTATTGATGTGGTGATGAGAAAGAAAAAAAAAAAAGGCTTTGTCATTCTGGTCACAACCTGGGAATTTGGTCAACTGGATGTAGGTGAGGCTTTTTGTGACCCTAGTTTTGAGCAGAAACATGAACATTCGGGTCTTTTGTGTCAAAGTGGATTTTTCTGCCCTAAATAACCATAGTTTTACCACTAGATGAGTGTCAAGAACCCGCTTGAAGGCACGCTTTTTCCAACACCACTGTTCCCTCTCCAAGGGTTGTGGGGCTGAAGGCATCAGATGGCAGGGGATTTGCAATTCTCCTTGCCACTGTGGAAAGCAAAGCTGCATTTGGAGAGGAGTCATTTTTCCTGAGGTTCTGCAGCCCAAGTGTGTGAAGGAGCTCAGGGGCCTTTGCTGAGGAGTGCAGGAAAAGTCTGGGAAAGGCCGAGAAGAAGTGCACTGGAAAACTAACTGGGTGTCTGAAATCTCAGCAGGAAATGATAAATATAGCTAAAGGAGAAAGGATGCCCCTGCAGAGGTGGGTGCCAGGGCAGCATCCACGTGCCCCCATCCACTGCCATCAGGTGCAAGGCAGGAGGTGTGGGCTCTGACCACGGGTCACCAAGTTCCCCACTGAGCTTTGACTGAGCGTGGGTGGTATTTTTGCCTTTTTTTTTTTTCTGTTTTGCTGGGGGCATACACAGATTTCAGCTGGAGAATGCCTGATTTTGGAGACCAGGGGACTGGTCTGCACGGTTTGGAGAGCAGGAGAAATGAAGCAGACATGTACTTTGTAGCATCACTGTGGCAGAAATTGCTCTTAAGGGGGGGACTGGTGACACCTGTATATCTTAGTCCCCTTTTCTTTCCCTGCCCTTACCAAGGCCTCTGAAAGCATCTTGGAGAGGGATTTGTTTGGATTTAGATTTTTTCGTTCTAACAGCTATGCCCAAGTGGCTGCGGAGACAGGCCTTTGAGGTCGGTCTTTTTGTCTACTTGAAAAAACTGTGACAGAATTTCCCAAAAACGAGAGGTGGACACCCCCTAGGAACAGATTTCCCAATATTTATTTTAACTTAAGCCCAGAGTGTTATTATACCCTCGGCCTCCCAGCCATTCCTCTGAGGCCAGACCCTCAATTAGGCGTCGCAGTGCAAACCTCCCCAGGTTTGGCAGCGGCACGGGGCGCTATGTTTGTGCACCAAATCTGCCAGCGTTGAAGTTTTTGGGGTTTTCTGGTGCACGGCAGTGGGCTGGCGTCACTCCGGGCAGGGCGGTGACTTGGCCTGGGGGGGGCAAAACCAGACCTTATATCCCAGCAGGGCAGCAGCTGGAGGAAATCTGTGCCAGCTGACTCCGTGGGTTGCTGTCGGTGCTGCGGCAGGGTAAGCATCCTGCGACTTCTTCCAGTCTTTTTGTGCTTTGCTGTCTGATTTTTGTGGGAGGACTGGGGGGCTCAGCTTGCTGTCAGGGATGGATGCTGCTTTTTGTCCTTTTCTGGGTCTGTGGCTCCGTGAAGCCCTTGGGTGGAGGGGATGAGTATCCAGAGCCTTGCTGCAGGGTCAGGAAAGCTTGTGGCCACTTGTTTTCAAGCTTGAGTTAAACAAAGATGAGTAAACTTCAAGCGCAGCTGAATATCATAACAAGTCCCCCCGAGCACAGCTGATGGTGGGTTTAGACAAAGGAAGGGTAGGAAAAAGGAAAGTTAGTGGGCCTCACTGAGCCTGGGGGGATACCGGGAGCATCCCTCTCTGGGAGAGGGCTGGGACATTGCAGGAAGGATTGGGTGTGCTCCTGCTCCTTGATGGGGGAGGGCAGGCTGGGGTTTGGTGCTTAGGGTGTGCAGCTCAGACCTGCCCAGAGCCAAGCCCCCTCCCAGATATGCCTACAGGGGGCTCCTTGCCTTGGTGTCTTGCCACTGCTATTTTTGTCAATGGCAGACTGTAGAAGCCAACTTTATTCATTCCTTTGTTTGCTTATTTATTTTTCCTCAGTGAGGTTAAACTCTCTGTGGTGTAATTCCCAGGAGCATTGCTCCCTGGGCAGAGCCCAAGCAGGTTTCAGGGGTGTGGGAGGGTGGCCACAGTGGGCAGTGCTCCCAGTTGCTCCTGTCACATGTCCAGTGGGGCTTGGCTTCCTCCCCCCCTAAAAGGCAATGGGAAAGCAGGAGTGAGTAGTCCTGCTCAGGGAAAGCAGTGCATCTACTACGTGGTGGAACTCACTTTTCTGCTATTTTGTGGCTTTTTGAAAAAACAAGATGTATTCATGGGGGAAAAAAAAATAAAGGAAGGATTTGGGTCTGTGGAGGGGTTGGGAGAACCCATCAAGAAGTGGCTGGAGGTCAGCCTTTCTTCTCCCTGCTCATCCATGTGGACACAGACACACAGATAGTTTGGGGTAGCTGAAAAACAAGCCCTCAACATGTTTCACTGTTCCCAGAGAAAGCAGCCATGAGGACAGTCCTGGTCTTTGTCTGCCTGGTGGGGATGGCGTGCGCCTTCTCGGTGAGTGCCAGGCAGGGGGGGCCCACCCCATCCTTGCCGGAGCTGGTGTGGGGCTTCTGCCAACCCACCCTTTCCCCCAGGTCAAGAGCTGGCTGCGGCGAGCCAAGCTGGATGACTCGGAAGAAAACGCGGTAGGGTCTCCCCCCACCCTGCGCTCCCGGTCCCACATGGTGCTGGTCTTGAGGAAGGGCACATTTCGGTCGCTCCCATACCCAAGCCCCCAGACTGATGGGATTTACCCCCTTCTTCTCCCGGCAGGTGTTCAAGAACAGGCACCGGCATTACCTGTACAGATACGTTTATGTCTATCCCCCGCAGCGACGGTACCAGGTGGGTGCTTCAGAGGGGGTGCCGATGCTTCACCGCCCACAAAGGGTTGCAGGGATATTGGCCCAAATGCAGGGATATTGGCCCAAATGAGGATGGGGGGCACGGTCTGTGCCCTCTTTGCCACTGGCCTGCGGCGCTGGGCACAGAGCCTTGCACTGTGACGCCAGCAGAAACCCACCCACTCGCCTATCACTTGGTTTTCCCTCTTCTTTAGGGCAGTGACTCATCTGAGGAAGAGGGGGATGGCTCGGAGGAGGAGGAGGAAGGGGGGGTGAGTATGGCAAACCAGCAGCCTGCAAAACAAATACGGGAATTTGGGAACTTTCTTTGGTTTTGTAGTCTCTGCTCATCAGCATTTGTGGCTGCTGACCGCCCACGGCCTTGCACTCTGGATGCAACTGGATTTTCTACTCTGGGGATTATGTTATTATTTTTTGTTGATTTTTTTCCTTTTTTGTTTCCTTTTTATTCCTGGGTAGAGGATGTACCAAACAACCCTTACACAAATGCTCTGGGTTTCCATTTTCAGTGGCTCAGAAAGGAGCAAGACAGGCCAAAAGGCAGAAGCAGGGAGGCTCATGCAAGGAAGAAAGTGCTGTTAGGAACTCCCCTTACCATCCTCTTTCAGGGTGTGTTGCTCCCACAGTGCTGATAAGATTGCTATGGAAAACAGTTATGCTCTGCACTTATGTGTGTGGAGGGAGGGACACAGACTGATGAAGACTGGGAAATGCACATTTGTACCAGCCCAGATGGTAATGCTGCTCCTGCCTGTTGGATCAATATGAGCTTGGGCACCTCTGCATTTGGGAGAGTCACCCAGGTTCAAAATTAAGTGCAAGGGATTACAAAGGTCTCTCGTGCCTCACTGGGCTGCAAATGTTCAAAAATAATCCAGTGGTCTCCAGCACATGGCTACTTTGAAAGAAGGATCTGGTATGACTGGAAACCTGTGTGTCAAGTCTAATCCCATCTTTTATTATTTTCTTCTTTTTTTATATATACAATTCAATGAAAGTCTGGGACTCTGGTAATAGAACCCTCTTTGGAGATCTTTTTGGGGCTGGGGTACAGTATGGGGTGACCCCTGTCGCCAAGACACGTCTGCCAGCCCCAGCACCTCCCTGCAATTTGCCCTATTTTGCCTGTTTCTATCCCTTACCACTGCAATCTCTAGGGATAACTTTGAGTAGTGGGATGGGGCAGCCTCAGAAAGAAATTAAGAGTTATGCAGGAATGTAGCTGATGTTTGGGGCTGCCCCTTTCTTTCCAGGGCACCAGAGCAGTGGCTGTTCCCGTGCAGGGATACTGACAGGGGCTGGTCAGCAAGAGATATTGTGCTGAAAGGCCCAAAGGTCAGTCATAGGTATGTAAAGACCAATTATTTCAGCTACTAGACGGGGAGCATCTCTCCCATCGGCACAGCTGGATGCACCGTGCGATTTGATGGCTCTCTTACTGGAGAGGAAAACAGCCTTGATTTTCTCTGGCGTCATAAGCACCCATATTTTAAGGCCTGAGTTTGCCCAAAATGCCAGGGTAAGTGTCCTCGTTTTTGGCATGAGAGCAGCAGGGATTGCCCAGGGCAGGGGTGACAGTGACCTCGTGTCTCCCTGCCATGGCTGGGTTCATTTGCTGGTGGCAACGTGCTCCTCCTCCCAGGCTGGGCACTGGGTGAGCTGCCCCACAAGTGGTTGCTCAAGGCTCTACTTGCACTTGGAATATTCACTGCCTTTTTTAGAGGAGCACACTGCCATGCACACCGCTGGGAACCCCGCTCTGGTCTCTGGGGCCAAGCAGTGCTCAGTGGCTGATGGCTGGTGGGGTTCAGGCTCATGCCTGGCTTTGAGCCATCACGCTCCCACTAACCATCTCATATGACGTGCAGTGTGTCCACGTGTAGTGTGCCTGTGGCTTTCTTTGTTTACTGGAAACGGGGAGAGGTGACTTCAAAAGAAAACCTTTAGATGCTTTGTAAAGCAAAATGTGTAGCCAGAATGGGAACACCCGGCTCCAGCCACCACCACTTAATTGCACGGCTCCGGCTGCCCTGCTGCAGCTTCTCCATTTCAGCCTGGAACAAGACCCGTGGGAAAGCAGAAAACTCGGAGCAATGCCCAAAATACTGTGTGGGGATGCTGCGTGGGGATGCTACGTGTTCCCCTCGCTGCTGGGAGGGCTATGCTCCACTCCTGCTGCTGATCTCCTGCCCTGTCCCCACAGGAGCCGTTTCATGCTGGCACCAAGGCAGCTGGCCATCCTGCCGGAGCAGCCCCTGAGGACTGCCAGGGTGGCCTGGGAGGAGACGTCGCATCCCCCCAGCAGGTGTGGTCTGGGGAGCTGGAGGGGAGCACCCGGGAGGGAGGGGTATGTTCACTGCATGTTTGCTGGCACCCACGGGCGCCCTACACCCCCTTTCTGCCTTTGGGGGGCTGCTGCGCAAGACACTCATGGCTGGACCAAGTTCCGGGCGTTAACTTGGGGTTGGAAGGGGTATCCCAAAAAGACAGTCCTGCCATGCAAAGGTGTGGGGGGGATGTTCAGCCCCTTGTCACATGGAGTTGCAGCCTCCTGGCACCTAAATAATGCTGTGCTGCCTTCCCCCCTGCCAGGGCAAGGGCTGCCAAGGGACCCTGAAGGAAGTCAGGCATGGAACTGCCAGGAAGGGGGAAGACTCTGAAAATGAAGACAGTGATGAGAATGAGGAGGAGGAAGAGGAGGAAGAAGAAGTAGAAGAGAACGAGAATGGCATCAATGGCACAAGCACCAACGCCACTGAGGGGGCTGATGGACCTCATGGCAATGGCACTGCAGTGGCTGAGGAGGGCACTGGTGCAGCTGAGGAAGAGGAGGAAGAGGAGGAGGAGGAAGAAGAAGAAGAAGAGGAAGAGGAGGAGGAAGAGGAAACTGAAGCTACCACCATCGCCAGCACCACCAATGAAGAAGGGCTGACCCAAGCAACCACTGTGGGAGACGGGGGACCCACAGAGGCCACCACAGACGCCACCACAGTTGGGGAGCTGTGGGAGTACGATGTGACGGTCAGGGACCATGGCCGGGGGGACGAGGGCACCACCACGGACGGGTACGAGGAGCAGGATGAGTATGCCCGTGGGGACAGCTACCGGGCCTACGAGGATGAGTACGGCTACTACAAAGGGCATGGCTATGACGTGTATGGCCAGGATTACTACTACAGCCAGTGAGCGGGTCAGGGGGCAGCCCTGGTGCTCCCCCCCCACCTGCCCCATCCCACTCAGGAAGGTGCATCCGAAGGCTCACGGCAGCCACTGCATGCCAGAGGGGACACCAGGCAGCTTGCCACACTGGCTCTGTCTCAGGCTTTTTTTTTGTTGTTGTTTTTTTTTTGGTATCTTGCAAAGTGAAATGAAATAAAGCAACCGAACTCAACTTGTTGGTGATGAAAGGTTTGCTGCCAAACTTGCTAGGATCAGTGGGGCAGCACAGTGCTTGGTGGGCTGAGGGGGTTACAGGTGCTCATGCTGCTCAGAGTTGAATCTTGTTATTCCAGCTCAGACGCACATGAAAGGAAAGAGGAACAGAAAGGTTAACTTGGAAACCCTCCGTACAGTCCCCTCTGAAAAATGAAAGGCACTTTTAGTGTCACTGCTCTGGGTTTGCAGCCATGTTTTCTGTAGAGTTGACATGAATTTCCAGTGATAACTTTACCACATCCTCCATTCCTCGGTAGCATGCCTCCCATGGCCTGACCACACAGTAGGCAATGTTAATAAAGACACTAATTTCTCTTTCTGTGCATCACTAGCTGCAAATGCACACCCTTACAATGAGGGCTTTGCTTTTGCATCCCTGCACCAGGCATGCGGGTACAGGGCTGGGCACCTTGGATGTGTATCTTGAACACCAGTACTGCAGCCCAGAATGTCCCTGTCACACACACAGCCTCATCCCTAGGGCAAGGTAGGGCTGTCCTAGTGACAGTGGTGCATCCACTTCCCTCCTTCAACAGGGGTGGGGATGCCTGGCTTGCAGTTCCCAGGATCCCTTCTCAGAGTTACTTCCCAACAGGAGCGTGTTCCTGTGTAGCTAGGGATCAGCACTAAGGATAGGGAGGGAATGACTCTGCTTGGGTTCCAGGCAGGTACCACCATCTGGGAATAATCGTGGCACTCACAAACAGTTTATGGCAGATACCATGTTGCTCTCGCACTTCTAGAAAGGAAATCTGTGTTCAGCTCCCAGTGTAGGCTTGACTGCAAAACAAGTCCAGTCTCACAGCAGCAAACTGCTGGGCGTTGTACAAAACTGCCTCCCTGTGCCAAATCTGGGCTGTAGATGCTGGGGAGGCAGGAGCTGCTGCCTGCAGGGTGGGCACCCCTGGGGCCAAATCCCTACGGCAGCACTGGGGAGCCCTGTATGAGCTCATAGCTGCTGGAAGGGACACGAGAGCCCCATCATCCACATCCCCAGGGGGTGCCCAAAGACGTCAGGGAACCAGCATGGACAAAGGGCCCTGGCGCTGCCAGGGGCCGGGTCCCACTCCCACAGGGCACATAGCCCAGTCCTGTGTGCGTCAGTCCCCCAGGCACCTGGCAAAAGCTCTCCTCCCCGAGCCAAGGCACATGGGCCGGCTGCTCTGATACCTGTGGGGCAGCATCTGATTGCAGCTCCCGGGGCAAGGGCAAGTTTTGTGCTGGCTCTGAGATTTGCTCCTGCCTGAGGCTGGATGCTGATGGTTTAAGCGTTTCTGGTGTTAATCCAGCAGTCAGTCATGCCAGCTCCCAGGATTTGGGCTGGGGCAGAGTGGTGAGTGGGATGAGAGCTGCTGTCACCTTCACCACACTGAGAAGCTGAGCCAGGCTGGCTTCAGCAGGGGGAACCCTTCTTGGCAAGGGTGTAGGTGACCAGCAATGCCACCAAAACTTGAGGCAGGGAGGAGAAGGGCATGTACATCATGCACATCTTTGTAGCACCTTTCCATAGCAAAGGTGGGATTGAACAGACTTGTGCAAGAAGTGCATGGAAAAATACTTTTTTTAGTTTTTTTTGCCACTCTGTTATTTTGTACTTGCACAGGTTTAGCTCAGAGGGTTTGAGGTTGAAACCCAAAAAACAGGTGTCAGAAGCTACAGCGTGGTGGTAGCTCTCGGCTTGGCCAGTGCTGCCCTGCGATGTACAGTCATGCCCAGGACCAGGCCTGGCTCAGGATATTGCCCTTCCCTTTCTGCAGCCCTGCTGGCTTTCCCATGTCGGTCACAGTGAGCACGCCAAGACCCACTGCACACCCTCTTATCAATAACCAAACTGGCTGTGTGCCACACTAAGACCTGTGCTAATCATCGAGCAATTTCAGCCTTCAGAACAGATATTTATAAACTGTGCTTTCTGTTTATCCAGCCAGGTGGAACATTTGATAGCTGTCTTTCACCACAAACACAATTTTAGCTGGAAATTACTCCCCCTGGTTATCTGCGGGTGCTGCCAGTGCTGACAAATGTCCCTGGGCAGGAGCTGATTGGCTCTGCGCACCTGGGGCCAACTTTAAATTTCAGCAAAGTGGGCACAGGCTCTGTGATCTGCCACTGGGATCTGCCTCCGACAGGGAAAGGTAATCTTCTTACCTAGTTTCTTGCCCTGTCTCTCTCTAGCCCTTCACCTCTGCCTTCCCTGAGCAGGGCACCTCCTGCTTTCACTCCAGGCAAGCCATAGGGGGGGACGGGAGCATTCTGATCCTCGGCTGTGGGTATCTCTTGAGCCTACATTGCTTTGTACTGCTGATCCTTGTGCATGAATTTCCTTCTGTTATTTCCTGTAGCAATGCTTGTATGGCTGAATATAGTGTCTGGGACGGACCTGCAAGCCCAAGCCGGGCTGGTTGGGTGAAATGAGAATTATTGGCCAACAGAGCTATTGCTTCCTTCCTTTTATCAGCGCTGTTGAAAAGGGCTTGAGTGTTTCTTAATTCAGACTTACGACTGAACAGCTTAGCCTGCAGTGGCTTTGGGGATCATTTATTGCAAATACCCACCCAAGCTGCTTTGACAGAGGGAGTTAGGAAGTGCCTGGTGTCAGAGCACCCACACGGTGCTGCTGGCCCTGCCCTGTGTACATGGTGAGAGCATCACCTTTGCAGCGAGGAGTACAGAGAGGCAGGGTAATATCAAAGGCCACCACAAAGACGGGGAGAGCTGGGGTTGCTGGAAAACCTTGCTGTCATGGGGGCTTGGGGGCATCAGGAGCTTTTAGGTTGCTGCTAACTGGGACCATTGGGGACCACAAGTCCTAGGAAGATAAACAGTGATGCTTCGCTTTGTGCCCCCAGGAGCAGCCCAAGATGAAAACAGCCCTGCTCTGCCTGTGCCTGCTCAGCACAGCCCTCTCAACACCTGTAAGTATGGCTCTCCCCAGATTCCCAGCATGCTGCTGAATCCAGAGCACCCCGGCATGCTTTCAGCAGCAGGAAAACATGAGTTGTACTTGTGTGTAACACCTCTGGTTCTTGGGGAGGGGACTGAGGTGCTACTGCAGAGGTGAACCCAGCAGGAAAAATATGTATTAGCACTGATGTGGCTGAGCATGCCCCTTCAGCTTAGCAACCAGGGCATTGTGCAGGAGCCAGTCTGGGTGGCTACAACTCTTTCCCCTGATTTGTGTGGATTTGGGATCTGCCAGGTGCTTTTGGCTTGGAAGTAGCCTGTGTGGAGCCACAAAAGTGAGGTGTGGGAGGGATGGTCATCTTACCCATGTGGGTAACAGGGGTCAGAGGGGCACCTGCAGTTACTTTCCAGCTCTCCTAATGTGAAAATTTGACAAATATAACTAAAACAAAGGGCAAACTAAGATAAATAAAACAGCAGCCATTTTTGTCCTGCATGATTGTTGCTCAACATGCTAAATACACAGATAGAGTGAAAGTCTGCTCCTAGAAAAGGCTTGCTCTTTTGGCAGGTAAGGAGGAGGGAAATCACATCTTCTCTGAGGGCTGAACCCCTGCTGTGTGTCTTTTAGCCCCCAGGGCAAGCTTGCACAACCAGGTCTGTAGCAGAGCAGCACAAGGGAAGGCAATAAATCAGTGCAGATTTGCTTTTCAGATAGGGGCACAGAAGTTAATACTCTGTTAATCAGGGCTGTAATCCAGTCTTTGATACTGTTCACAAACAATGGAATAACCTGGGAGTATTTAACACTCTGAGGCATGTTTCTACCTCTTTCACCTGGACTTCAGATGTTTCAGTGACTAATTTTGCGGAGATCAAAGGGGACTCCCCTCCATGGGTCTGTCTCCCCTTCACCCTGGCATGTACAGAAGACCTGAAATGGCTTGGTGGGGTTCAAAGGATGTTCCCACCACCGAGAGCCACATGAGGGATGCAGGGATGGCCAAAATCTTCCAAAAGGTGGCCAAAATTATCCAAAAGGATAATCAGGGAGAGCCGTAAGCCTGCAAGCATGTACAGAAACCTGGCTTTGAGGGCACAGAGGTTGCTGCTCAGTTGGCAAGTAAAGACTGGGAAACATCACCAGTTAACCAGCTCCATACTCCCATCACAGGCAGACCCCAGCAGGGAGTTGGAGTGCTGTGGTGTGAACAGTGGTGCCGTGTACTGAAATTGCTCTGCAATAAAATACCCTGCAGCAGACTACAGAAAAGGGTATTTGCAGACCAACAACACCAACTACCAACAGTAGCATACAATTCTTCTAATGCTACTAATCAGGCTGTAGCAGAATTTGCAATACTTTTAAGACCCTGGGAGTGGGGATTAGACCTTTCCTATTATTGCTTCCTTTAAGCCAGCACCCCAAGTAGTGCCTGGGAATTTACTGGCTTGTCGATACAGTTTTCCCACCCTTCCCTGAACACTGTGGCATGTACATTATGCTGGGCAGGGTGGGTGGCCAGCAGCAGGGACTGTCAGCCACCTGGATGCTGGGGCAGTGTTTGATGCCTGTGTTTTGCTGCCCACAGGTGCCGCCGCCAGTGTCTGGAAGAGCCTCTGGGAACTGTGTGGGACAGCATCGGGTATGTACCCCCCTGCCTCACCCAGACCTCCCGGGATGCCCTGCACCAGAGGCTCAGGGAGAAAAAGTTCCTTTTGGAGGGTAGCCCCAGGGAGCCATGGAGAGAGACCAGCAGTGCCTTTCAATCTGAGCAGCTCTTACAAAGAGCAGGGGTGGGGAGAGGTATGATGCACTCAGGCAAGGGAAGGACTTCTTCCCCAAGGGGCTCCTCTTCCCCTGCCCAGCCCCAGAGCACAAATGCCTGGTGTACCCACAAGTGAGGGTGTAAAAATCTCAGGCCCAACTGTTACAGGGTTTTTTCAAAGTGTTTTGGTGTAAAATGCATCAGTATCATAATTCAAATGAGTAGTATGGAAGAAAATGCCTGGTTTTCCCTACTGGATACCAGCTGCTGTCCTTCCAGTATCTTGATTGCCATCAGTCCCTTAACTCATGTCTGATGGGACCATCAACCAGGTTGCTTATTCAAGCCTTAAGCCACCTTACGGAAAAATCTAAACTCATAGCTCCTGAAAGTAAGCACAGGCAGAAAATGAGCCCAAGGGAAAACAAAACCCCCAGAGCTCAGGATAAGAGAACATGCATCCTGCCCAGATCTCTGCCTATGCTGGTGGCCATGAGGTGGTGGGAGCTCCTGACTGCCCTGGGCCCCCAGGGGGTACTGTTGGGATGCTGCTTCAATGCCGAGCACAGCAAGGGAAGATCCTGCCAATGCGTTTCATAAGAAAATGGTAGGGTTTGGTTGTTTTCTTCCCCACCAGATACTTCTGAAAGGCTGCAATGCCAAGCATGGCTTCTACATTTTCAAATACGTCTACTCATTCTCCACACGGAGGAACCAGACGCAGATAAAGGTGAGGAGGTGGCCAGGTGGCACGGCAGGACCCTGGCTTGGCTGTAGGGCCCCAAGCAGCCATCTGTCACCAGGGCTGTCCCTGACCTCTCCCCTGTGTGTATTGCACAGAAAGAAGATGCTGACCACCAGAATATCCTCCCCAGCCGCCGGCTGGATGAGGAAAATGCCAAGCCGGAGCTGCCAGAGGCCAGGACGACCCCAGAGCCCAGCAACAACAGCAGCACTGAAGCAATCGAGAATGTGATCGTCCTCAGGCCTGAAAACCACAGCACCCCAGGCGCCGGCAGGGACGCTCCCAGTCCTCGCCCTGGCACTGGCACGCGAGCACGTGGTGGTGTCGGCGCTGCAGGTCCCACCCTGTCCAGCTCAGAGGGCAGTGGCAATCTGGATCTGGTGATTGAATTTGATAGCGATGTTCCCATTATCCCTCAGGGTGAACAGCCCAGTGAGGTTGTGGTGAGGAACCGGTCCAGCGTCAGGAGTGAGGACAAGGATGGTGGTGCCCCCAGAGTGGTTCCTGTGGAAGGGTCAATGACAGCTGGGAGGGAGAGGGCCCCTGCCACTGGAGGGGCAGAGGATGAGGGCAGCGGTGAGTCCACTGTCTCTGGCCAAGGGCAGGAGGGTGTCATGCGGGGCACAGGGACGGGAGGTGTTGCTCTTGCCTCCGTCACTGAGAAGACAGAGGACGTCCAAGTTGATGCCACGGGTGTGGATGAATACGCTTACATCCCGGACTCGGGCAGTGTCACTATCACCCGTGGGAACCTGGGCAGCACAGCGAGGGCCACCAGCTTCACCCAAGTCTCTCCAGGCAAGGATGAGGAGGTCAACATCTTCATTGGGAAGGCCAATATCCACGTGGGGGAGCAAGAAACAACCCAGGCCGGTGCCACTGTGAGCAGCGAGGATGACAGCATCGCCACTGCGGGAACCAGCAGGCCCCTGTCCAGGCTGGGTGTCACTGCAGCACCAGATGGTGGAGATGATGACAGCACCCCTACTCGCAGGCAACCCAAAGGACCAGCCACCACAGCCACCCCAAGCCATGGGGAGAGGGTCACCAGAAGACTCAGGGTCACCAGCAGACTCAGGGATGCACATCCCATGGGAGAGGATGAGGAAGGTGCCACCACCACTGGTGGCTATGGGGAAGGACTGGTGACCCCTGTCCCCTGGAGAGTCACTGGTGGTGACATCACTGTCCCCACAGTTGCCAGCATCCGTGGGAAAGATGATGATGATGAGGTGAGAGGAAAGGGACAGAGGGTCAAGGGGAAGCCAGACCATCTGGCTACCACAACACGCCAACAGGGGGGTGATGAGGAGGCTGCTGCCACTGCCCCAGCTGAAAGGGCCAGCATCCATCTGGCCACTGTCCCAGCTGAAGGAGCCCACGTCCGCCTGGCCACTACTACCCCTGGGGTGACTGAGGGGGACTACACCACCTCCTCGGTGACAGCCAGCAGCCGTGAGGCAGGCAGGAGCACTGTGGCAGGGAAAGGAGGGAGTGGGGAAGTGAGACCAGCCAACCCAAAACCCCGCGGGGAGGGACGGCCTGGGGCAGGGGTGAAGGTCAAGCCAGGGGGAGCAGGGCTGGAGAAGACACCCAGGACAGACAAAGCACCATCCCCAAGTGGGAAAGCCAGCAGCCAGGCATCGAGCAGGAGCCAGACAAAGGCTGGCGGCCACGGTGGCGATGCTGGGGGCACATCACATGCCACCAAAGCAGGGGGCAGCCCCACTCCACAGGCACGGCAAGACGTGGGCAGCATGGCAGCAGGCAAGGGCCGGGAGAGGGGGCGAGGTGGTGAGACTGGGGCAGCAGTGTCGGGAGCTGGGGGTGGCCGCCGCCTCCCCGGGCACCACGGCAGAAGGCTGGGGACTGGGGCACCAGGGACGTTCACAGCGCTGGGCCATAGCAGACAGGTGGATCAGGTGAAGCGCGCTGATGAGCTTCACGTCCGCGAGCGGGCTTTTTACACCCTCGGCGGGGCAGAGGGCGGCCCCCACGGCCCCTACAGCAACCTTGGGAGTGCTGACAGCAGCCAGTCCTCCGAGGGGGAGCAGGACAGCCACAGTGACAGTGGACAAACAGGACTTCAGCCCTCTGGGTGGGAATCCCCAGGGCACCCCTATGGCCGCTGGATCCAGGGGTCTCTCTGAGGGGCTGCCGGTATTCACCCCGGCGAGCTCCAGTGGCTGAGTCAGGGGGTCCCACATGTCATGTTACACCCCCCTTGGCATCCCTGCTGTGGGCTCTGCTCTTGCCTGGGTGAGTGGCATGTTGCTGGGGGGCAAGTGGTGCTTCACAGCCCAGGAGCCAAAAATCACTGGTTCATGCAATCTGCTGTTAATTTGAGGGAGGCTGCATGTGGTGCTGCAGCAGGGATGCATGGGTTTGCTGTGCTAGACAGCCACGTAACAGCAGTCATGCTACACAGCATAGGGTAGCGCTGTTTGTGCACTGATGCGAAGCAAGAAAAGAAACAGTGAGAAAAAGCCTCTGTCCTCGCGGTTTCACTTCCAGCCTACTGGAGAAATAAAGGCATTCCTGTACCTGAGGATTTGCTAACTCTGGTGTTTGCAGCGGGACTTCAGGCAGCTGCTCTGCCACAAGCAAAATGCTGGAGGTGGGGCTGGTCCCTGGGCATAAGGGGATTTCTGGCCGCAGCACATCCCTGGCCCAGCCATCAGCTGTGGGGCTGCAGTCTGGCCAAGAAGCCCTACACATCCCTCCCTTGGGGTATCAAACCCCACCAGATCCTGCCCAGGGCCACTTGCCCCTCTGGGTGCTTAGCGCTTGCTGGGGAGCCCCACAAGGGCATCACCCCCCTTGGCTCGTCCATCTCCTGCACTGAGAAATCCCCATTGAGCCCTCCAGAGGGCTGACCATTTGCCGGCCACACCGTCCCTCCAGCAGCAGCGTAATGCTCTGGCCATGCCGCCACCATTCCTGCTGCCATTCCCACCTCTGGTCCCCGCACGCAAGCCAGGCTGGGCTTCGACACGCTGGAGCCATGCCACCGGTGGTTCCTGAAGTTAATCACTGTTTATGCAATTGCAGGTTGCTTTTTCTGTCCAAGAAGCTGCTAAAACAGGCATTTTCAGCAGCGCACTGGAGCGAGTGGCTCAGTGGGAGTGCTGCTGAGCCTCAAGGGGGAGAGGTGCTGCCTCAGCATGTGCTGAGGGGACTCCCTACCAATCCTGTGCCCATGCAGGGAGGGGGTGGGAGCAGCCACGATGTCAGTGAGGTACCCAAAGAGTGCCTGCTCCTCTGCCCTCTGCACAACTGCACACAGGGAAGTGGCAGATCCTGTATGGGGCCATAGAATAACAGAATGGTTTAGGTTGGAAGCGACCTTAAAGATCATCAACTCCCCTACCATGGGCAGGGATGCCACCCACTAGATCAGGTTGCTCGGGGCCTCATCTGGCCTTGAACACTTACAGGAATGGGGCATCCACAGCTTCTCTAGGCCACTTGGGTCTCAGGGATCATGCATCGCTGATTGATGCTGGAACCATCAGGACCAGGATAACAGTGTGTATCTCACTGGTGCTATCAGTTAGCATCAGCTCTCGGGACTCTGCTTTGCTACAGCTCATGCTCTCCACCGGAAAGGATCAAAAATTGCATGTGCTCACTATGCCCCCACCAGGGCACCAGGTCCTGGTGCCCCCAGGGGAGCCAGCCCAGGCAGCCTGGTGCCAGTGCTGCAGGGACATGGAGACTGAGGCAGCCTGTGGCAGGGGTTTGCCTGAAGCTTCCCAGGCTCGGGGCAGCATCCAGAAGACCTCCAAAGGCTCAGGGACCCTCTGTGCTGGCCCATCTGTTTCGCAGTGAAAGGGGCTACATAGACTGGACTGGGTGACTGATGCCTGGAATTGTCACGGCACATGACATTCCAAGTCTGAGGGGCTATGGCAATGTTCCAGGGAACTCAGGCTCGGCAGGATTGCCTAGCATATGGAAAGGGTGGTTTTGGGGTCTCACTGCTGGCAGGGCTAGAAGTGGTGGTTTTGCAGCCCCATGTGGACCCCGGCGTAGTGCCCAGTCACCCCCACCATCAGTCCCAACTGCATTCTTGTCCATTCGATTAAGCAATAACTCTCAGCAAGGCCTGGGCACCATCTACTGGAATAAAAAGCCTTTTGCTCGAAACATTTTGTGCCTGTTGAATGACGCCCAGCTCTGCCTGATGGTCACTGCTGCCCTCTTGCCCCACTGCTTCCCTGAGGTCCCAGGGAGATCTGCCTGAATTGCGAGGTCAGGTATAAAACAGGCTAGTTCAGGTACAAATGGCATGCAGTTATAAATCAACATAACCTCCTTGCACAGTTGTTGTTAAAGCACCTGGAATTTCTGTGCCTGAATTTCTGGCCCTACACCTGGGGCACATGCCATTTTGGGATGCTCACCCTGAACCCTCTCCTCACCACCACCAAGGTGCCTGGCTCTGCTCTTCCAAACTCACCAGTCAAATAGCACAAGTGGCAACTGAAAAGAAAAACTGCAAGTTTTCCTGGAGTATTGGATCAAAGTGGGGAGTGAAGAGTGGTAAGTACTTTCTAGGGGTACAGAGCAAAAAAGATTTTGTCTCTAAAAATCCTAGCTACTCTTACAAATGCTAATTGTGGGAATGTGTTCAGGTGAGTATGGGTGGTTGTTTACTCAGGCAAATGTTATGCTTAGAGAAGAAGCATCCATTATTGTGTGCTACCTCTGCTTTCTAGAGCCTAAAAGCCCTCACACATGAGATGCACTACTGGAAAAAGCAGGTGCTGGATGAAAAAGGCATCAGGTCCCCTGCGATTCAAGTAAGCCAGATGAGGGGAGGGTGATCTGTGAGCTTTGCTTGGGGATTGCCACAGCAGGCCAGCTGGGCAAGGCTCAGGTCGGGTCCTTGGCTCAAAGCCCACACAGCTGCACAGGTTTTCCAGTGATGTATGTTGGAGCAGCAGCATCACTGAGAAAGCCTGCTGGACTCAGCCTTTGGGTATTATACCCCTTAAGGAAGCCTTCTTACTTCTTTCAGAGTTGTGATCTGCTCCTGCAGATCACTATTCACTATGGTGCTACTGCTTCAGGCCAGCAAAATTGCAAATAACTGCTAAAATGCTTCCTAAAAGAAGTCTAAAAACCAATGATGAGCTTTGAGGAACCATTTGAAGGGGCACCATTTGAAGCATCAGTTCAAATGGCATCTTTTTACAGGTTTAGAAGCTGGGCACCACAAAGAGGGTGTTGGGCACCAACCTTTAGCATTGAGCTTAAAAAGGAGTTTTGAACTGAATGTTTTTAGGTACAGAACTCGATGCTGACTGCACACACACTTTCACAGCCATGTGGGAACAACAGGGGCAGCCCGGAGAGACACAGGTCCCCCTTGTAACACCGTGTTTTTTCAGAAGAGGGCAAAAGCAGACTGCCTGAGGCAGCAGCTGAAAACAGCATCTCTCAAAGAAGACGAACACTGCTACAGAACAAGAATGATTTTTCCCCTCACCTGCTGTAGTTACTCAGTGCCATCATCCCGCACCAAGGAACAGGGACTGAGACGGACTGAAATACTACTCAGATCCCAGCAAACCCCTCTTCCCTGTGCTCAGCCTTCCTGCTAAGCTGACAGCCAAACCTGGGCAACTGGAGGAGCTCTGAGCTCATCCTGATTTTTGAAGGATGGAAGATGCTCCAAAGCCTCCCTGCTTTGCCAAAAGAAGCACATAGTGCCATTAAGAAGGGTGCAAATCAGTCCCAGCAATAAGAAACCTACCTGAGTTTTTCTTCTGCAGAACAAGCCACTCACTACTGCCTCCCATCAAGGGCTTCAGAAATATTTTTACCTAATGCAAACAGTCTTAATATATATTTCTCTAATAGACCATTCACCAGCGCTTCCCTGTGAAGAGTTTGGGAAACGTATTTGAAGGTCACAACCATTGCTATAGCCAAGCAAAGGCACAATCTGACACATGAATTGCAATGCAATTCTCAGTGGGACTATTAAAAATTATTTTAAGTCAATATTATCATCTTTTGGGGGCTTCTTTTGCTAATTCTTGCCTATTTCCCTGCATCCTTATTAGAGGGACTGCTATGCGGAGTTGCTTTGGGGAGTGCAGTCCTATCTGGGCTGGGGGGGGGTCAGATGTCACACTCCCTCCCATCAATAACCCACCACATGTCCCTGGCAGCCTGAGAGGATGATGTAGCCCTCTTTCACTTGGGTTCCCCTGGCAACAAAACCAACTTGCCCATGGGCAGGCCCCTGTGGGAAAACACAGCCATGGCCATGGGGCTGAAGGGCTGGGCTAATTGCTGGACCTCTGCTGCCTTATGGAGTCCAGTTTGTCTACTAGCAGCTCAAAATCATTTGGGTTATTAGTGAGTCAGAGAGAAGCAGTACCAACCCAGCCAGGGTGGCAAGTGGGTTTTCTCACATCACTGTGCATTTTCTTGTCATTGGTGATCACCCTGCAGCAGGCTATGTCTGTGTATGACATCTTATACTACATTCACCCTTCTTAAATTACTTTATGACCCTTGATCTGATCTCCAGGATACCCTTGATTTGGGAGAGTACAGAGCTGAAAACCTCTGGCCAGTGAACCATGCATTCCTCACTTATGAGTTGCTTTCCCCCGCCAAAAAATACTGGCAAACCATAACCATCAGTAAAAATCCCAATGCTGTTCCTCCAGGGTGACTGATATACATGCCAGCTCAATTTGGGCTTAGTTCATGCTGTTGGCTAAAATTAACCTTTTATTTTTGGAAGTTAATAAACTTCTTCCTTCATAAAATGGAAAGGCAAAGGGTGTTTCAGCTTGCTTTAAAGCTGGTCCACGTGGAAGGAGATAGAACAGGTATGTAGCCTTTCAGCTTTTGTGGGATGTACAGAGAAGAGGCAAGAGATTTCCTTCCCTCCCACCTCCAAGTGATGAGTATTTTCAGTAGTGGCTTTAGTTTAAATGTGTTGGTGTTGGAGATGGGTTTTGTAGCTTTTTATTTTATAAACAACATAATTGTAGTGGAAAAACAGTTTGTGTTGTAGGTGATTTTCAGGCAGAAAATCCTCGTGGAGCTGAAGCCTCAGTTGTTACCATGTTGCGAGTGGTTGCCATGGACTGCGTGCCGAAGAGCCAGTGTCAGCTACCATTGGACAGTTCATAGCACCACGACAGCTCAGCCAATCCCTGGTCATACCCTGTTGCTGTCTTGTCCCCTTATGCATATGTATTTAATCCCTACCTATCAATGTAAGTAGATTTGCATGCTCCACCTCCTTTCCAGCATCTTCCCCGACCTAGCCCTATAAAACCCCACCATTTTGTCTCAATAAAGGCAGCTCAGCCACATCAGCCTGGGCCTCAGGGAGATCAGCCTTGGCTGTTCAGGTGTTCACGGACCGTGTCGTGTGTCTTTCTCCTACGTGCGCAACCAGGGTGAACCTAACCTGTTAGCCACTGCCTGTTGCCCTCTCTACATAACCTACAGGCTAGGAAAGAACCCCGAGCTGGTCGTATCCCTTCCCACACTGCAAAACTGCGACATGTTGGGCCCTCCAATGAACATTTTTTCAGCCCGCTGCTGTGATCCTCTAGCAACAATGAGGAAGATCAAGGCTGTTCAACTTACTAAAAGCTACTCCTCCTTTTCCTCAGTGCTCTCTCCTCCCTTAGCCCTGATAACACATTCCTGCTAAAAGCCATCGAGTCCCACCTGGAAATACAAGTGGTGCTAATTCCACTCAGCCAACCTCAGCTGCACCTGAAGTGTGAGTGGACCAGGGTCACTGCCTTAACGCATGGGAGGTTTCATACTCCAGTAAATCCAGTTGTACTTCATCTCAGCTTAAACACTTTTGCTTTCCAAAAATCTTGGATCCAAAGGGCAGAGGCTTAGATTAAAAAAATCCTAAAGGAGATTTAGTGCTTGATATAAAAATGCTAAAATGCTAGAGCAATTCCAAATATATATTTAATGTAGGGATAACTTAGTACCTCAAACCAGCCTCCATGCAATGAACATGAAGAATGAAGGATGTGAATATGATGACTGAAACGAGTTTGCTTCAACTCCCAGATGCAAGATTGAGAAAAATGGAAGAGTGATCCCCATCTATCCTTAAACCCTCAACACTTTGTCAATTACCTAAAAGCAACAGTTGTAATAACAGAGAAATTTTTCTAAAAAATGAACCTCCTCACACAGAGCACATTCTGAAAATATCCTTAGGCTATCCACAGTGTTGGACAAATTGCCACCACCCTCCCCACACCCGAGAGTGCCCATGGGATCAGGGGCTGAGGAGCATTCCTGCATCCAGCAGGGCTGAGGCAGGGTTGCTGCCACTCTCTAGAGCTCCAGCCAACTCCTCTGAATGCAGGTCCAGTGGCAGACTGGCCAGAAGGAAAACGGAATTTTAATTTCATTCTTTTTTCCTGTGTCGCCTTTCATAGCAGAGCAGGGCCTTGTAGGGGAGGGTGCTGTGCCCGGGGAGCAGAGCAAACCTCCTCCTACCCCTGCTTTGAAACGCTCAGCAGAGGAACAGCTGAACACCTGAAAACTCCCAAGACTTCAGAGACTTGAAATAAGGATCTAAACTGTTAGATCTTCACCAGTTTGGGGTGAGGCCTAGGGTCGAGGGGGGGTATTGTAGTTTGTTGTAATTTTAGTTGCTTTTAATTAGGGTTAAAATAGTCTCACAAGTCTTTTCAGCAACTAATAAACACGAAGGAAAAGGGTTAAGAAAGGGTTTCATTTTCTTTGGAGCGGGGGAAGGCGGGAGTGTCGAAGTTTCGGTGGGCTTTCTCCAGCCACCGAAAGGCTGCAGCGTTACTCCGGCGGGCGGCAGAGGCAGAGCAGGTGATCCCTCTGCCCTGCCCGCGTTGGGCCTCGCCCGGAGGCTGCGCCAGGCTCTGAGCCGGCACAAGCAGGACGTGCCCGCTGGGGCGGCACGAAGGTGCAGGAAGGCAGCGGCCACGAAGATGCTCCGAGGGCCAGAGTACCTCTCCTCTGTAGGCAGGCTGGCAGGGAGCCGGCACTGTCCAGCCTGGAGAGGGACGGGCTCCCGGGAGGCCTCACTGTGTCCCCCCAGTGGCTGAAGGGGCTCTATAGGAAAGGCAGAGAGCGATTTCTTTACGTGGGCAGAGACTGAGAGGAGAAGGGGGAACGGTTTTAAAGCAGAAGCGGGAAGATTAGGTTAGATGTTAGGAAGAGCTGTGAGGATGTCGAGACACTGGAACAGGCTGCCCAGAGAAGCTGCGGATGTCCCGTCCCTGGAAGGCCCCATTCCAGGCCAGGCTAGATTGGGCCCCGAGTATCCTGATCTAGTGGATGGTGTCACTGTCCATGGCAGGGGAGTTAGAACCAGATGATCTTTAAGGCCCCTTCCAAGCCAAGGCATTCTGAGTCTCCATGAGCAGGCAAAGAGGTCACCGGTTACCGGAACATGGAATGGTACCAAACGGTTGCCATGCAGAGGGGTCAGGAACCCAGCACTCCATCGACAGCTGGCAGTTGGCAGATTCTCTGCTGGGAAGCAGGTGCGGAGGAGCCTCTGTCTTCTCTGTCCCAGGTGGGAACAGAGGGCAATTTGCTGGTACTTTTCAAGAAAAATTCTCAACCAACAGTACAGGTGAGTGCAAATGATCTTTGAAAATAGTTCTGATGCTGTGGGGCTGTTCTGATGCTGTGGGGCTTCAGGTCCAGCTGCAGGTGCCTGCGGCTCAAGTAGCAGACTTGGGGATGCCCCCTCTAGCTTTGGGCAGAAACTGGCGAACTCGTGAAAGGGAATCTTAGCTATGCATGGGTATTTAAGAGAACAGGCATTCCAGATGGGTAATCTCCTCTCTTCTTTTCTGATAGGTTTGGAAGAATATCATTCTCCGAACCCTAGAAATCAGGACTTTGTAACAGCGTCCTATCTAAGGAATCTAAGGGATTGATTGCTGTAACTTCCCTGAAATTCCCTTTTTAGTGTTTGTCCCACCAAACTTACTTTTCCAGTGGTTTTAGAGAACAAAACACCATGAGCACAGTAAGTACTTTACTGTTCAATGCAAATCTAATTTCTGAAACGTGTCTTCTGGGATCCTTCTAGAAAGGATTTCAAGAGTTTTTAGCAAGTGGACGGGAACAGAAGCCTATCAAAAGTTCATGTAACTTCATGTTCTGGGATAGTGAGGATTTTTAATCTCTCAGGGTGCTAGCAATAGTTGAGAAATGCTTACAGTGTGACCAACAATTGAGAGAATTGTGAACTAGTCTTCTTATTTGCAAGCCACTTGGTATAGGCTTTTTCCTGGTGAGGCAACTGGTAAGAGATCGGGGGTGATGTCTTTTCCTTGATGCCATGGGCTCATGTGGGAATGACCCCCAACACCATTCAATGAGTATTCCAGCCTTTGCGGAATTGTGTTCCCTATCCTCCTGTGCTTTCACTGGTGTTCCAAAAATGAGGGCCATGTTAATATTGCTGCCACACAAAATGCTCTGGCTTTGTTGTCTTAGAATCGGCAAAAGAGCCGTGGAGAAGCAGTTAATTCCACACAAGCTTCGAAACAAAGCAGGATGCCGCCTTCTAGTGAAGGTGGACCTTCAACAGCAGAGCCAATAGACCTCGAAGAAAATGGTGTGCTTTCTTTAGATCTTGGTAAGAACAGAAACTGCTCCTGGAACACTGGGATACAGCTGAACATATGCTTTTACCAGTTTCTAGGCCCTTTACCGGGGAGGAAGGGAAACATGGGATTTCAGAAAGTGCCCAGTAGGGTATTGCGGAGGCGCAGAGGAGAAAGGACTTTGAAATATGGAAACAAACCTACAATAAATACTGAACAGACTTTTCACAAAACTAATGGATGGACTTTCTTCAAGATGGACAGACTTTATGTGCTTAACCGGCTATGGACACTTATGGACAAGTTTCATAATATTTAATGTTTGTTTTAATGTTATAATAAGAATAGGATTAAATCCCCTCACAAACTACTGTTCCCTGATTGGTTGAAATCCCCCTGTTATGATTGGTTGTAATGTGCCGCAGTATGGGCAGGCATTACTTGAGGCAGATTATCAGTTGATTGGTTACCGGTTATGGCGCGCTATGTTTGTACGGTTCTTATTGGTTATACTCCTTGTCAGTCATGTAACTCCTCCCCTTGTTCTAGTCCCTTCTTCCCTGAACCTATAAAAACCTCTGTTCTCCCCTCAGGGGGGAGCGACATTTTTCCCAGAGGGTGTCGCAGCTGTCCCGGGAGCCCCTTCTTTTTTCCTGGAATTATCCCAGCTGCCAATAAACTAACAACAGTTTCACCGAACCCTTGTGTCGCTCAGCTCCTTTTCTGCTCTTGGGCTGTGGCATATGGCACCCAGTCGTGAGACTTTGTAGAGTTCTCTCATATTGAGGGAACTCCGAAGTTGTCAGCTGGGATACAGAAGTCCTGGTGTTGTGGTGATCTTCCCGGCAGCCACCCCCAGCTGAACAGTGGGCAACAACAACTGCAGATCGTTGCCGTCCCCTTCGCACCTTCGACTGCTGGCAGAGGAAGGTGAGCAGCTGGGGCAGTCCTAATCCCTTCCCCATTTTCAAATCCCCACCTGAGAAACATGGGTGCGCTGCTCTCTACAACCAAGCGCGAAAAATATCGGCACCTGAAAATGCTTATTTTACAGCACGACCAGTCGCCAGATAAAAAATCTTTAAAGCTATTGGTGAAATGGCTGGATAACAAACAGGAAAAGGTCCCTCACGTTTTTAACTTGAGTGATTGGGACGAAATTGGATTTTATATATGGACTGATAAAAACAACAAGGTTGTGGGAGCGAGTTCGGCATTGGAGGCTTGGAGGAATGTTCTGATGGTCCTACAGGACCAAAGGATGAACAAGAATTCAATTTCTCCTCCTCGATCCCCTCACCGATATTACCTGGACTATGACAAAACTCTTAAAAGGTGACGTGGCAAAGGGAAATCTACTGAGCCCTGTTACCCATCTGAGCCACAAAATGGTGCCGACCCTGAGGGAGGGAGGCGGAGTCGTAGCACAGCGCGGGAAACATCAAGTTGCGTCATTCCCAGATCACGCCCAATGTACCCTCCAACTGTAAACTCCTACCCTATACACTCCCCCTCACTTACATCACTCAATGGTAGTCACGAGGGGCAGAAACAAGACGGCGTCGAGGCTAGTTCCGCTGATAACATCCGGAAACATGGCGGTGCCCATGATCGGCATGAGGCCTGTACATCGCGGCTAGTATCCCATGCCGATGTATGGAAGGAATGTAAAGCCCAAGC
Organism: Empidonax traillii; assembly: GCF_003031625.1. Taxonomy (NCBI): domain Eukaryota; kingdom Metazoa; phylum Chordata; class Aves; order Passeriformes; family Tyrannidae; genus Empidonax; species Empidonax traillii. Next base: position 1,198,917 of record NW_020955337.1, on the reverse strand, counting down.
ACTTCAGGCAGGAGACAGAGACTTCCTTAAAGCATTCCCGATTTATTTTGATGAAGGGTCTACACCTCAGTGGACACCGATATCATACCCGATATTGAAAGATATCAAAAAAGCTATCGCGGAATATGGTTTGGGTGCTCTGTTCACCCTTGGTCTATTTGATTCTATGTTTCAAGCATATACTCTGATTCCATATGATGTTCAGATGATTACTAACGGGTTACTAACCACGGTTCAAAATTCAGTATTTGAAAATGAGTGGAAATCTTTAATTGCTAAATATGTTACTGACAAACTATCCAATAAAAGGAACCCTCCTGACCATTTTAAAAACATGCTTTATGGTGAAGGACCCTTTTCTACCAGGGATTCTCAGGTCATGATTGAGAGACAATACCTGAACATCTCTCGTGACCTTGCCTTGCAGGCAATCAAAAAGGTTGCGGATGCTTATGCATCCACTCCTTCCTTCACCCTAATTCGCCAAGGTCAGGATGAGCCCTTTGTTGACTTTATCGTGCGTCTTAAGGAAGCGATAAACAAGCAGGTCCAACAGAAAGAGTCGCAGGAAATCTTATTTAAAAAACTAATAATTTAAAATGCCAATCAGGAATGTCAGCATGCTTTGAAATATTTAAAAGAACTGACATTATTCGAAATGATTGAAGCTTGCAAATATATAAATTCTAATACCCACAAAGCAAAATTAATGGTGGCAGCTCTTTCAGGACCCATTGCTTGTTTCCACTGTGAACAAAGAGGCCACTTGAAAAAACACTGCCCTCAATTATGCACTCAATCAGCACCTAATACACCTACCTTGCCCAAGACAGTATGTCAAAGATGCAAAAAAGGCAGGCATTGGACAAAAGACTGTCGGTCTGTAGTAGATGTCCATGGTAATCCCTTACCTCCCAAATCCCCAATTTTAAAGCATAAAGTTTCTTTTAAGTCTTGTGAAAACATTCCTTCTTCTGTTAATTCCAGTTTGGGAAACTTCCCTATGAGCGCCCGGGGGGGCGCGAGGACACCAAATTCCCCCCACATTTCCCAGACCACTCCCAGAAGGTTTTCTCTAAGTTGAATTCCTCTAGTACTTCTTCCGTTAATGATGAAACTTTGCATTGCATTTATTTACACCCCATTTCCCCAGTTACAATTTTAACGGATCAGGACTTGTTACTACGTGTTAAGCCTTCACAACCTGTTGTTTTTGAGGAAACTTATTTGTTGGTTTCAAACCCCATTTGTGTTCCCAAAGGAATTTTTATTATTCCCATGCTTTTACAAAATTTGGATGTTGATCATATCTGTATTCCAATTACTATATCTAAGCCTCCTATTCAAATTTTACAGAAAGATGCTATTGCTACCCTTATACCTCTTACCTATTTTATTACCTTACATAACACCATTCATAAAGAGACCATGGCTGCTTGGTCGCAAACAATTTGTCATTCACAACCAATTTTGTCCTGCACTTTAACACACACTGAATCGAAACACCCGCAGTCAATCACTGTCACTGGTTTAATTGATACAGGTGCTGACATCACCATTCTTGCTAAAAGGGATTGGCCTGAATCATAGGAAAACACCCAAACTCTTATCAATATCAATGGAGTGGGTGGATCCCAAGTTCCGTTAAAAAGTGCTAAATTGACTCAAATTCTAGGACCGGAGGACAAAGTAGCATCACTTTTTCCTTTTATTTTGGACATTCCACTTACCTTATGGGACAGGGACTCCCTGATGCAGTGGGGCATTGGACTCAGCTCAAATTTATAAAGTGGGCCACTGGTAAATTGCAGCTTCCCCCACTATCTTGGAAAACCACTACCCCAGTTTGGGTTGACCAGTGGCCCCTACCATCTGAAAAGCTGCAAGTTTTAAATCAATTGGTTCAAGAACAATTAGATAAAAGTCATATTGAGTCCTCAATGAGCCCCTGGAATACCCCTGTTTTTGTTATTAGGAAACCTTCTGTTTCTTGGAGGTTACCCCAGGATCTCAGAAAGGTAAATGAGGTCTTAGAGCCTATGGGAACCCTTCAGCAGGGCATGCCATCTCCAACAATGCTGCCTGCTGAATGGCCCATAGTAATTGTTGACATCAAGGACTGTTTTTTCCATATTTACTTGAATCCTGTTGATACCCCAAAATTTGCCTTTTCTGTACCATCCCTTAATTGCAGCCAACCCCACCAGAGGTACCAATGGAAAGTGTTGCCACAAGGGATGGAAAATTCCCCAACACTTTGCCAACTTTTCGTATCTCAAGTCCTTCTACCTATTCGCATTCGTTTTCCAAAGTCTATCATCCCACACTATATGGATGATATTCTAATCTGTGCTAAATCGGAATTCGATACAACATTGACACTTAATGCTGTTATTTCGGCTCTAAATTCAAATGGGTTGCATGTCGGACCCGAAAAAATACAAACCTCGACTCCTTGGAAGTATTTAGGACTACAAATTACTAATTCGGCAATAACTCCACAACAAATTACAATCAGAACTAATATTAAAACTTTGAACGATCTACAGAAACTTCTGGGTACAATTAACTGGATAAGACCAATTTTGGATATCACCACACAGGAATTAGATCCTCTTTTTAATTTGCTAAAAGGAGATTCTGCCTTGTCCTCCCCTAGAACCCTTACACCAGAAGCCAGACATGCTTTACAGCTTATTGAATGTAAATTATCAGGCAGGCAAAGTAGCCAAATGTTACTTGATATACCTGTTTCTTTAGTTATTGTGTTAAATTCTTTCCAACCTTTTGCCATCATTGGACAATTTTATTCTAATAATATTAATTTCTGTTTGTGGGAATGGTTGTTCCTCCCACATCAGTTTTCCAAAACCCTTACCACTCTTCCTGAGATGATTTCAATGTTATGCTTTAAGGGTTGTTCTCGTTGTATTGATCTTTCAGGCAAAGATCCAGATTTTATTTATTTCCCTTTAACCTCTTTACATTCACTTACTCAAATCCTCTCTAGATTTCCTAATCGCTATGACTGACTATCAAGGTGAATTTAAACTGCACTTATCTATTCGTCCTTTTCTTCAGAGACTTTTATCGATAACGATCCAGTTAAAGGTTTTGCTTTTCCAGTTCCACTTAAGGATGCTAAAGACATTTTTACAGATGGCTCAGGAAGGACGGGAAATGCTGTTGTTGTGTGGAGAGAGGGTGACATATGGAAACAGGACATCCGCAAAACATCTGGATTGGCTCAGCTAGTGGAACTCTCTGCTGTTGTTCGAGTTTTTATTCTTTTCCCTTCAGAACCTATTAATATTATTTCTTATTCGTCCTATGTTGTTGGTATTGTTTCGCGAATTGAGAACTCATACTTGAAATATGTATCCAACAAATTGCTTTTCCAGTTACTTACTTCTTTTTTATATTAATCACAGACGACATCCATATTTTATCACTCACACGCGCTCTCATACCACACTCCCTGGACCAGCGGCTCAAGGTAACCGTCGCGCGGATCGGTTAGCAGGTATTTTGGTAATTCCAAATTTATTACAGCAGGCGCGACTGTCTCATGAATTTTTTCACCAGAATGCTAAATCTTTACATAAACAATTCGGCATTACAATCAACCAAGCAAAAGACATTATAAAGGGTTGCCCCGACTGTCAGGCAGTAGCTTCTTTACGATCAGAGGGCGTAAATCCCAGAGGTCTTGAGCCTCTTCAAATTTGGCAGACTGATGTTACACATTTAAATGAATTCGGCAAACTAAAATTTATCCGTGTCTCCGTAGATCCTTTCTCAAAATTCATTGTGGCTACTGCCCATTCTGGGGAAAAAATTTGAGACGTGAAGAGACATTTCCTTGCTGCTTTTGCGCATATGGGGGTTCCTCATACCATCAAAACAGACAATGGACCCTCATACACTGCAAAAGAAACAGCAAAATTTTTCACAGATTGGGGAATTACTTACATAACTGGCATCCCCCATAATCCCACTGGTCAGGCTATAGTGGAGAGAGCACACCAATCTTTAAAAAATTTAATTAAAAAACAAAAAGGGGGAACCTTGGGAATGTCCCCTCAAGAAAAATTAGACAAAGATACTTATGTTTTGAATTTCTTAAACAGATTTGAAGATTGTAACACCCCTTATTTTAGAACACCGATTGGAAAACATTTTAAGTTCAATTCTGATGTTTCTTCTGTAAAACCAAAAATAATGTACAGAGATGTTCTAGCTGAGAAGTGGGCAGGACCTTTCCCTCTGATAACTTGGGGGAAAGGTCATGCATGTATTCAGACAGATACAGGAACGCGATGGGTACCGTTAAAGAGAGTACGTGTTCATCAGGACAAGGTACAGGAACCACTGCACCACTCTCCCTCTCGACAAGTGGACACATCGTCATCATTGTCACCACCATAATGTTATTGGTCGCGAAGCAGGTTGTATGTCCCCCTTCAGCAAAAATGCCACCTTGGTCCATGGGACAAGGGGAAAACATCTGGGTACAGTTAGAGAAGGAGGCAAATACCGACACCATTTGCCTGGCCACAAATAATGTTGCTAATCCATTTTCCACATGTTTAGTTGGTGTTCCTTTAAGCAAGAAAATGTTAGATGCCTACCAAAATCCGCCCAAAACAAATAAGCCTATTATTGAATTTGAATTACTGGGCACAGCTACAACAAGCTCGTGCATGACATTTGTACCGAAGGCCAATGTCTCAAAAAATAAATTACTACATGTCACCTCAAAAAAGGGAATCTATCAAAACGCAGCACTATGGTGTAATGGCACCACACCAACAAAGACTTTAGTAGGACCTATGACACATCCTAGAGAATTGCACCCTGGAGATTTTTTAATTTGCGGTGAGAGGGCATGGAATGGAATCCCAGCTAATCCCACGGGAGGTCCATGCACAATTGGCAAGATCACTCTGTTCCATCCATTCAATTTCAGCATACCAGGAGAAATAAAATCAAAAATCGTTCAGCCTGGTGTGCACAGTAAGAATAAAAAACAAATCATGACCTCCTCAGGAGCGGAAGTTATAAGAAGGGAGAAAGAAAAATATCCGTTAGCCTGGGACTCCTATCCACCCAAATCTGACACCCACCTCTCATCCAAATAAAAAGCAAATGCCGCTACTCCCACAACAAAAATCGATGTCAATAATAATCCTCTAGCATTTCCTAACTCTCTCACACATCTTCAATTATCAAGTTTTAAAATCAATTTTGGTAATTCGGACATTGGCAACTCTAAATTCCCAGTATTACAGTCTAAGAAAATGCAGGAGCCACCCAACCCAACATCATCTTCACTGAAGGACTACCTACCTGTATCTCAAAACTGTGATCCTTCAGTATGGCTATGGCCTAGCAGTAAGGATTTTTGGATTTCGTTCTTTGCTGCGGGCATAGCATCCGATCATGCACTAACCACCTTAAGCCCTATGACCTGTTGGATGGCGAAAGAAGCTAATGCCACCTCACTCACACTGCAAGGGTTATTAGAAGATACATTATCACTGAAGGGAGTTTCTTTACATAATCGTGCGGCTATAGATTTCCTATTAGTCCTACATAATCATGGATGCCAAGAATTCACCGACCTGTGCTGCCTAAACTTTTCAGATCATTCAAAATCAATTCAGGCAAACATCAATACGATACACAAATTAGTCTCTAAATTAAGGCAAGATCCCAAATGGTACACTCCAGACATATTCAAAAGTCTGAAGTGGCCTTTACTTCCCAATTGGGCGAGGCAAATACTTTTGGTTTGTGTTTCAATTCTAATTTCACTTATAGTTGTGTTATGTTTAATGTCATGTTTAGTTGCTATCTTCAAAAGGTATTGTCTTCCAAGAGTCAATGTTGCACAAGCACAAGCAAACCCACCGGACTACGAGACCATCTGCGTTCAAAAAGATAAAAAAGGGGGAGATGTGGAGGCACAGAGGAGAAAGGACTTCGAAATATGGAAACAAACCTACAATAAATACTGAACAGACTTTTCACAAAACTAATGGATGGACTTTCTACAAGATGGACAGACTTTATGTGCTTAACCGGCTATGGACACTTATGGACAAGTTTCATAATGTTTAATGTTTGTTTTAATGTTATAATAAGAATAGGATTAAATCCCCTCACAAACTACTGTTCCCTGATTGGTTGAAATCCCCCTGTTATGATTGGTTGTAATGTGCCGCAGTATGGGCGGGCATTACTTGAGGCAGATTATCAGTTGATTGGTTACCGGTTATGGCGTGCTATGTTTGTATGGTTCTTATTGGTTATACCCCTTGTCAGTCATGTAACTCCTCCCCTTGTTCTAGTCCCTTCTTCCCTGAACCTATAAAAACCCCTGTTCTCCCCTCAGGGGGGAGCGACATTTTTCCCAGAGGGTGTCGCAGCTGTCCCGGGAGCCCCTTCTTTTTTCCTGGGATTATCCCAGCTGCCAATAAACTAACAACAGTTTTACCAAACCCTTGTATCGCTCAGCTCCTTTTCCGCTCTTGGGCTGTGGCAGGGCATCTCTAAACAACAAGCCTTCTCACAACCCTTTCAGTTTGTTACTGAGCTGTGATACATTTTTCACTAAAATGAGAGAGATTTCATGCTCTCGTTTGAAAGAGAATGAGAGGGAATTTCCACTAAGATGAGGGAGATGAGCTGTGTAGCAAAGGTCCTCAGACCTCATAGGAATGAACTCTGATGGGCTGGCAGTTGCCACAGCTGCCACTACAGAGGGTGGCAAACTAAGGATGATATCTCTGAAGCTGGAAGAAGAGAAGGAAGACTTAGCTGTGCCCCATCCCTCAGGGGAACATGTACAGCATGGGACTGTAAAATTAGGATACCCTCTATGATTCTGGTTTTGCTTTGGGTTTTGTTTTGGTTTTTTTTCCTGTGTGATAAACATTCCCCTACATTAGATGAATCCCCTGTTGATGTGTACCTCCCGCCAGCTGTTGTTATCCAACAGAACTGTGTGAGGAGTTCAGCTGCTGTTCCTCTTGCGCTGCCACCTGTGAGAAACAGGGCTGATAATGGTCTCTGTGGACTGTTGAGGGCAAAGCTTGAGTGAAATTTTGGACACGTTCCTGAAGAGAAGAGACCCAAGGCACAATTCAGTCTACCTCAACCTGTTCCACAGTGGCAGCCCATTTCTCTTTTTCAGTTATTGATGAAATCACAGATCTCACCAGCGAATCTCCTGAGCCTGAAGTCATTGATCTAACTGGTGAGGAGGGACTACAGGTTGTTCCTAAGCTGCCTCCATTTCAACCCTGTTGCAGCAGCAGGAACAGAACCAGAAGCAGCCACTTCTTTTCAGCGCAGAAGTTAATTCTGTTGTGCAGCTGGTGAATGATGGTGAAGACGAACCAAGAGATAATGATGGGTATGTGACAGATACAGTGTCTTTCTAACGTCTAGTCTCTGACAGAGAGTAGAAAGAGGGTTTTGCCCACAAAATCTGCAGTAAAATCTAGCAGAAACCTTTCTTCATCCTTCATGAAGTCACTAGTGAATCGATCCTACAGTGTGGCTTGAGACATAATGAATTGCTTGCAGTACAGAAAAGCTCTTGAAATGACAGTGTTGCTGGGCTGGGATGTTGCTAAATAAGAGAAGGGGATGTTTGGATTTCTGACACTTTATGTGTTCCTAACCCTGGATGCACAGTGAAATTAATGGCTGCGTGTTCTTTCCAATTCTCTCTAGCACATGGTCAGCAGGAAATGCTGAGGAGACCTCACAGGTAAGGCTCCACGTGTTGTCATCCTTTTAGCTTTCTGGGAGGGGGAACCGGACAGAGAGGGATCTGCATAGCTCAGCTGGCTGATGTGGAATGCTTTGGACAGCTAGTTTGAAACTAGAACTGATGCAGTTTTGCTGAGTGGGAAGAGATACAACCAGCTCGGGGTTCTTGCTGAGCCTGTAGGTTATGTAGAGAGAGCAACAGGCAGTGGCTAACAGGTTAGGTTCACCCTGGTTGCGCACGTAGGAGAAAGACACACAACACAGTCCGTGAACACCTGAACAGCCAAAACTGATCTCCCTGAGGCCAAGGCTGATGTGGCTGAGCTGCCTTTATTGAGACAAAATGGTGGGGTTTATAGGGCTGGGTCAGGGAAGATGCTGGAAAGGAGGTGGAGCATGCAAATCCACTTACATTGATAGGTAGGGATTAAATGCATATGCATAAGGGGACGAGACAGCAACAGGGTATGACCAGGGATTGGCTGAGCTGTCGTGGTGCTATGAACTGTCCAATGGTAGCTGACACTGGCTCCTCCGCACGCAGTCCATGGCAACCACTCGCAACATGGTAACAACTGAGGCTTCAGCTCGACGAGGATTTTCTGCCTAAAAATCACCTACAACACAAACTGTTTTTCCACTACAATTATGTTGTTTATAAAATAAAAAGCTACAAAACCCATCTCCAACATAGAACGAACTGATAACAGATACTCCAAGTCCTATTTACTACTCAGTGCAAATCTGATTTCTGAAACGTGTTTTCTGGGGTACTTTTTCCTGGTGAGGCAACTGGGAAGAGATCGGGGGTGATGTCTTTTCCTTGATGCCATGGGCTCAGGTGGGAATGACCCACAGCACCATTCAATGCGTATTCCAGCCTTTGCAGAATTGTTTTCTGTATCCTCGTGCGCTTTCACTGGTGTTCCAAAAATGAGGGCCATGTTAATATTGCTGCCACACAAAATGCTCTGGCTTTGTTGTCTTAGAATCGGCAAAAGAGCCGTGGAGAAGCAGTTAATTCCACACAAGCTTCGAAACAAAGCAGGATGCCGCCTTCTAGTGAAGGTGGACCTTCAACAGCAGAGCCAACAGACCTCTAAGGAAATGGTATGCTTTCTTTTGATCTTGGTAAGAACAGAAACTGCTCCTGGAACACTGGGATACAGCTGAATATATGCTTTTGCCAGGCAGCCGAGTCTGGCCATCTCTTCTGCAGTCAGTGCCTCCTTCCTGTCCTTAGTACTTCCCAGGTTTGCCCAACCTGCAGGACAAACCTCCTTCCATGGGACTATCATCCCATTTTTTTCTGAGTACTTCTGTTTCTCAGGACAGACTCAGATGGATTTTGGAAAAAAAGTCAAGAATTCTTGACTTTTTTCTTCATGTAAATAGTTCTTGTTGCATACAGTTCCATTTTTTCCCAAGTTTAATTATAAATAAATTATTAGTTTATTTAAACATAGTCAAGTCTGTCTGTTCATCTCTGTTGGGCTCTGCTGGTAGACAGAGACTTCTTTTAATAGGTGAAAATAAAATTCTTGGTTTCATCAGTCAGAAGCACTTGTTCTTTTCATCACACTGTAGTTACTGATTTTGGGGGGAAAAAAAGCTGAAGGCATAAGTTCTGTAGTTCTTGGGGCAGTACGTGTTGTATGGTAAAAGGAAATGGACACCGCTTGGGGTGGGAGGGCTTCTATCTCTCAGCTGAATGTTTTGGTGAAAATGTCATGATTTCAGTACCTTGAAGATTGAAAGAGCAACAGACGGTGCACACATCCAATGAAAAGTAAACTGCTGTGGTCAACATTTAGCCTGAAAAATACGTTTTTACCTGTGAGGTAAAGACATAAAGCAACCGCTGGGGAGCGCAGCACCATCATGATCACCACCATCACTATCATCATCACCATCCCCATTTACCTTTCCCGCTCTAAAAGCAAATGGTGTGCAGAGGGTACAAGGAGCCAGCAACAGCTCCTAGACCCTGGCTGCTGACATAGTCTGGCAGGAAGTGTCCCCATCAGTCACAGGGAGATACACCGAACATCACCAACCAGTGCTGACAGGCATGTACCTGTCCATATTTTGGGAGAAAGCATCCTGCTGAGCACACAGGTTGTTTCTCTAACTGTCTGCCGGCCTAAGAAAGACCTACACTTCCCAAGCTCTGGTTTTAGCGCTTGCAAACATCTCCATCTGTCAGCTGGCTGTGGTATTTCACAGCTCAGGGGCTGTCACTGCTGAAACATCCTACCCTGTGTGGGAGCCTTCCACAAAGGCTCGTCCTGCATTTCCCTTAAAAAATTCTATTTCCTTAGTGGAGTTTTCAGTTCCTGGGGATAGAAACCTTATGGAAAAATAAACTGTCACGGACCTCAGATGCCATTACCTACTCAACCACCACTGGATGTGGCACACTCAGGGTTGACCCAAGGTTATTTGCAATCAGAATGCCAAATTCCTTGCTGCTTGGTGAGGAAATAAAAAATACAGACAGTTGCATTCTTACACTGACATTTCTAGTCAATCTGGATTAAAGGATACAAGTTTGCTGCAAGTTGTCACATCTGAAAAGCACTGCTTCCTTCTGTAAAGGAACTTTTTATTGAGTATTTTAGGATAGGAATTCTTTAGTCCTCTATTGCATTTTATGGATTTTAAAGGCTGCATATTTGGGAAGATATATTTTTACTTCTTCCAACAAATCTCACACAAGTTCAATCCAAAGCTCTGCTTTGATTTTGTTTGCTTGTTTTACACCTGCTCCATCAGCAGCCAACAGGCCTTTGCCAAAACTGTTAAGCCAAACGTAAAGCTGATATGAACAGGAGTCACCTACACAGGTGGGGGCTGGCAACCAAGATAGAACATGTCTCCAGGCTGAGAAATTGCAAATATTACCTTCTCAGTAACCATCCTGTTTTCACAAGATAGCAAAAAAATATTTCCTTTGCAAGCAAAAGCCCAGACAACAGTCCAGGGAAAAAAAAAAAAAAGGCAAATAAACAACCACCCCCCCAAATCAAACCAAACCAAACCAAACCACACCCATGGGACAGCTGTGGTGTGAAACTCAGGTTTCACACCTGAGCTACTCCACAGAGAATTTCCAAAGGTGAAATGACACAAGGAAAAAGCCTCCCAAAACCCCATCAAGAATCAGCGGGTTGGAGTTAAGACACCAAACTGCATTAAAAAAGGAGAGCAAAAGCTGAAAGTATTATGGTTAAGGTTGCCATGTTATTGTCAATACAAATAGTTGTAACCTAGCTCATTTCACAACTGTGTTATGAAGTAGCTGGGATAAAATGGACGGATGCAACATTTTTGTCAAGCCCAGTTGTTTTTGGGAAGATTATCTGCATGGCAGTAGATTTATAAGTGTGATGTGGGACCTATATTCTCCCCTCAGCACCTTTTTTGCTCCAGGTTGATTTTAGCAGGGAAAGCAGTTCCAGATTTCCAGCTAAACCAGCCCAGGACTATCTCATGCCCCAGTAGCCTTTTCATGCAATGAAGTGACGGGGGCTAATTTTCTTAGTTCTGTAGCTGATATTTTGTGTAGCTTCAGAGTATTGCTTAGCAGAACAGACATAATCAAGAAAATTAACATGACTGAGAGCCCAGACCTGGTATGCTGTAGGCTCACCTGTCAGACGCTTGAGGTCATCATTTTTAGATGATGACAGGGACGTGTTTTTCCCATGCAAGTGCACAGAGGCTGTCAGAGGGCACTTCTATTAGCTGCCTCGAAAGAGAGGGAAGATTTGCTTCAGAAGTTTTCAGTATTTCTCTGGCACTTTGCTACGAAGTGATGGAAATTGGAAGTCAGCTTAGCTAAAAAAAACAAATTTTGATTAATATGGGAGATGAATGCAAATGGCATGGGAGCAGTTGATGCAGTGATGCTCAGAGGTGGTGAGAGGCAGTTTTGGAGGGTGGTGCGACAAGTTTGTCTGCCAGGTATTTCTGGTAAGGCAGCTGCTGGCAAATAGCTTCCAGTAAGCCACAAACACCGTGCACTGTGTGAACAATTAAAAAATAAAAATGAAAGGGGAGTAGTTAACATTATCCCAATATTAACCTCTAAAACAATAACCAGCAGTTACAACTTGCCCTGGTTTCCTGCTTGCCCCAAGGACGCAGCAACCTCACTGACGTTTCTGTGTCAGGATTTCTCCTCTTTATACTTTGGGTTTAATTTAAGACCTTGTGCCCTGCTGAAGTAGAATTAAACCATCACTTCTTCTGGGGATGGGGACATGCTGTTTCCCTAATAAGGTGGGTGTGGAGGACAGAAAAGTTCAGTGCGGAGGCACAGAGAAGAAAGGATTTTTACTGATGGAAAGAAGCCTACAAGAAACACTAAAAGGACTCTGTAAAGCCCAAGCGCTTCAGGCAGGAGACACAGATTTCCTCAAAGCCTTCCCAATTTATTTTGACGAAGGGCCTACACCTCAGTGGACACCGATTTCCTACCCGATATTGAAGGACATTAAAAAAGCTATTGCGGAATATGGTTTGGGTGCTCCGTTCACCCTTGGTTTATTTGACTATGTGTTTCAGGCATATACATTAATTCCGTAAGATGTGCGTATGATTACTAATGGGTTACTAACAGTGCTTCAAAATTTGGTTTTTGAAAATGAATGGAAATCTCTAATTGGTAAATATGTTACTGACAAACTGTCTAATAAAAGGAGCCCTCCTGACCACTATAAAAACATGCTGTATGGTGAAGGTGCATTTTCAACTAGAGAGTGGCCACAATTGAAAGACAGTATTTAAATATCTCTCGTGACCTTGCTCTACAAGCAATCAAAAAGGTTGCCGATGCTTATACATCTGCACCTTCCTTCACCCTAATTAGGCAAGGTCAGGATGAGCCCTTTGTTGACTTTATTACTTGTCTTAAAGAGGCAATAAACAAGCAGGTCCAACAGAAAGAGTCGCAGGAAATTTTATTTAAAAAGCTAATAATTGAGAATGCTAATCAGGAGTGTCAGCATGCTTTGAAATATTTAAAAGAACTGACATTATTCGAAATGATTGAGGCTTGCAAATATATAAATTCTAATACGCACAAAGCTAAACTAATGACAGCAGCTCTTTCGGGACCAAATGCTTGTTTTAACTGCAGTCAAAGAGGTCATTAGAAAAAACATTGTCCACAACTATGTTCTCAGTCAGCACCTAATACACCTACCTTCCCTAAAACAGTGTGTCAGAGATGTAAAAAAGGCAGGCATTGGACAAAAGACTGTCAGTCTGTAGTAGATGTCCATGGTAATCCCTTACCTCCCAAATCCCCAATTTTAAAACGTAAAGTTTCTTTTAGGTCCTGTGAAAACCTTCCCTCTTCTGCTAACTCCAGTACGGGAAACTTCCCTATGAGCGCCCAGGGGGGCGCGAGGACACCAAATTCCCCCCACATTTCCCAGACCACTCCCAGAAGGTTTTCTCTAAGTTAAATTCCTCTAGTTCTTCTTCCTTAAATGATAAAAATTTGCACTGTATTTATTTACACCCTATTTCCCCGGTTACAATTTTAACAGATCAAGATTTGTTGTTGCGTGTTAAGCCCTCACAACCTGTTGTCTTTGAAGAAACTTCTTTATTAGTCTCAAACCCTATTTGTGTTCCTAAAGGAATTTTTATTATTCCTATGCTTTTACAGAATTTGGATGTTGATCATATTTGTATCCCAATTACTGTGTCTAACCCTCCTGTTCAGGTTTTACAAAAAGATGCTATTGCTACCCTTATACCTCTTACATATTTTATATTACTTTGCACAACACCATTCATAATGAAACCATGGCTGCTTGGTCACAGACAATTTGTCATTCATGACCAATTTTAACCTGCACTTTAACTCATACTGAGTCTAAACATCCACAGTCAGTCACTGTTATGGGTTTAATTGATACTGGTGCTGATGTTACTATTATTGCTAAAAAGGATTGGCCTGAATCATGGGAGAACACCCAAACTCTAATTAACATCAATGGAGTGGGTGGATCCCAAATTCCACTAAAAAGTGCCAAGTTAATTCAAATTCTAGGTCCAGAAGACAAGGCAGCATCAATTTTTCCTTTTATTTTAGACATTCCCCTTACCTTATGGGGCAGGGACTCCCTGATGCAGTGGGGCATTGGACTCAGCTCAAATTTATAAATTGGGCCGCTGGTAAATTGCAGCTATCTCCACTATCTTGGAGAACTACCACCCTGGTTTGGGTTGACCAGTGGCCCCTACCATCTGAAAAGCTGCAAGTTTTAAATCAATTGATTCAGGAACAATTAGATAAAGGACATACTGAGTCCTCAACGAGCCCCTGGAACACCCCAGTTTTTGTTATTAAAAAGCCTTCTGGTTCTTGGAGGTTACTCCAAGATCTCAGAAAGGTAAATGAAGTCCTAGAACCTATGGGAACCTTTCAGCAAGGCATGCCATCTCCAGCAATGCTGCCTGCTGAATGGCCCATAGTGATTGTTGACATCAAGGACTGTTTTTTCCACATTTATTTAAATCCTGTGGATACTCCAAAATTTGCCTTTTCTGTACCATCCCTTAATTGCAGCCAACCCCACCAGAGGTACCAATGGAAAGTGTTGCCACAAGGGATGAAAAATTCCCCAACACTTTGCCAACTTTTTGTATCCCAGGTACTTCTGCCAATTCGGACTCATTTTCCAAAATCAATCATCCTACACTATATGGATGATATCCTAATTTGTGCAAAATCGGAATCAGACACCAAATTGACACTCAATGCTGTTATCTCGGCTCTAAATTCAAATGGCATGCAAGTTGCACCTGAAAAAATACAGACCTCGACTCCTTGGAAATATTTAGGACTCCAAATTACTAATTCGGCAATAACACCGAATAATTACAGTCAGAACTAATATAAAAACTTTAAATGATTTGCAAAAACTTTTGGGTGCAATTAACTGGATAAGACCAATTTTGGGTATCACCACACAGGAGTTAGACCCTCTTTTTAATTTATTAAAAAGAGATTCTGCCTTGTCTTCCCCTAGAACCCTCACACCACAAGCCAGACATGCCTTACAATTCATTGAATGTAAGTTATCAGACAGACAGTGTAACCGAATGTTGCTAATGTACCTGTTTCTTTAATTATTGTATTGAATTCTTTTCAACCTTTTGCCATCCTTGGACAATTTTTTTCTAATAAAACTAATTTCTGTTTGTGGGAATGGCTGTTCCTCCCACATCAATTTTCCAAAACCCTTACCACCCTTCCCGAGATGATTTCTATGCTGTGTTTTAAAGGTCGTTCTCGTTGTGTTGATCTTTCAGGCAAAGATCCGGATGTTATTTATCTCCCTTTAACCTCTTTGCTTTTTGATCAATTACTTAAGTCCTCTCTAGACTTTCAGGTAGCTACGGCTGGTTACCAAGGGGAATTTAAACTGCACTTACATGCTTGTCCTTTTCTACAGAGACTTTTACCAATACCAATACAGCTAAAGATTCTGCTTTCCCCAATTCCACTGAAAGACGCTAAAGACATTTTTACAGATGGCTCAGGAAGGACAGGAAATGCTGTTGTCGTATGGAGAGAAGGTGACGGAAACAAGACATCCACAAAACATCTGGATCGGCTCAGCTAGTAGAACTCTCTGCTGTTGTTCGAGTTTTTGTTCTCTTCCCCTCAGAACCTATCAATATTATTTCTGATTCTTCCTATGTTGTTGGTATTGTTTCGAGAATTGAGAATTCTTATTTGAAGTATGTGTCTAACCAATTACTTTTCAAATTACTTAATTCTCTTCTTTTTTATATCAATCACAGACGACATCCATATTTTATCACTCATACGTGCTCTCATACCACGCTGCCTGGACCAGTGGCTCAAGGTAACCGCCGCGCGGATACACTAGCAGGTATCTCGGTAATTCCAAATTTGTTACAGCAAGCATGACTGTCTCATGAATTTTTTCACCAGAATGCTAAATCTTTACATAAACAATTCGGCATTACACTCAATCGGGCAAAAGACATTATAAAGGGTTGCCCTGACTGTCAAGCAGTAGCTCTTCTAAAATCAGAGGACGTAAATCCCAGAGGTCTTGAGCCTCTGCAAATTTGGCAGACTGATGTTACACATTTAAATGAATTCGGCAAACTAAAATTTATCCATGTTTCCGTGGATACCTTCTCAAAATTCATTTAGGCTACTGCCCATTCTGGGGAAAAAATTTGAGACGTGAAGAGACATTTCCTTGCTGCTTTTGCACGTATGGGGGTTCCTCATACCATCAAAACAGACAATGGACCCTCACACGTTGCAAAAGAAACAGCAAAATTCTTCTCTGATTGGGGAATTACTTACATAACTGGCATCCCCCATAATCCCACTGGTCAGGCTATAGTGGAGAGAGCACACCAATCCTTAAAAAATTTAATCAAAAAACAAAAAGGGGGAACCATGGGAATGTCCCCTCAAGAAAAATTAGACAAAGCTACCTATGTTTTAAATTTTTTAAACAGGTTTGAAGATTGTAACACCCCTTATTTTAGAACACCAACTGAAAAACATTTTAAGTTTAATTCTGATGCCTCTTCTGTTAAACCAAAAATAATGTACAGAGATGTTCTAACTGAAAAGTGGGCAGGACCTTTCCCTCTAATCACTTGGGGAAAAGGTCATGCATGTATTCTGACAGATACAGGAACGCGATGGGTACCATTAAAGACAGTACGTATTCATCAGGACAAGGCACAAGCTTCTTCTCGTCAAGAGGACACAGTGTCATCAGTGTCATCGCCATAATGTTGCTGGTCATGGAGTAGGTTGTGTGTCCCCCTTCAGCGAAGATGCCACCTTGGTCCATGGGACAAGGGGAAAACATCTGGGTGCAGGTAGCAAAAGAAGCCAATACCGACACCATTTGCCTGGCCACAAATAATGTTGCTAATCCGTTTTCCACATGTTTAGTTGGAGTTCCTTTAAGTAAGAAAATGTTAGATGCTTATAAAAATCCACCAAAAACAAATAAGCCCATAATTGAATTCAAATTACTAGGCACAGCTACAACAAGCTCGTGCATGACATTTGTACCGAAGGCCAATGTCTCTAAAAACAAATTACTAGATGTTACCTCAAAAAAGGGCATCTATCAAAACACAGCACTATGGTGTAATGGCACCACACCAACAAAAATTTTGGTAGGACCTATGACACATCCAAGAGAATTACACCCTGGAGATTTTCTAATTTGCGGTGAGAGGGCATGGAATGGAATCCCAGCTAATCCCACGGGAGGTCCATGCACAATAGGAAAAATCACTCTGTTCCATCCATTTAATTTTAGCATACCCGGAGAAGTAAAATCAAAAATTGTCCAGCCTGGTATGCGCACTAAAACCAGAAGACAAATTATGACCTCCTCGGCAGCGGAAATTATCAGAAGGGAGAAAGAGAAATATCCGCTTGCCTGGGACTCCTATCCACACAAATCCAACACCTATCTCTCATCCGAACAAAAGACAAATGCCGCTACTCCCATAACAGCAATCAATGGCAATAACAGTCCTTTAGCATTTCCTAACTCTCTCACACACCTTCAATTGTCAAATTTTCAAATCAGTTTTGGTAATTCGGATATTAGCAACTCTAAATTCCCAATATTACAAACTAAGGAAATGCAAGAGCCATCCAATCCAACATCATCTTCACTGAAGGACTACTTACCCGTATCTCAAAACTGTAATCCTTCAGTATGGCTGTGGCCTAGCAGTAAGGATTTTTGGATATCATTCTTTGCTGCAGGCATAGCATCTGATCATGCACTTACCACCTTAAGCCACATGACCTGCTGGATGGCGAAGGAAGCTAATGCCACCTCGCTCACACTGCAAGGATTATTAGAAGACACACTAACATTGAAGGGAGTTTCTTTACATAATCATGCGGCTATAGATTTTTTACTGGTCCTACATAATCATGGATGTCTAGAATTCACTGACCTGTGCTGTCTAAATTTTTCAGATCATTCAAAATCAATGCAGGCAAACATCAATACAATACACGAATTAGTCTCTAAATTAAGGCAAGATCCCAAATGGTACACTCCAGACATATTCGAAGGTCTGAAGTGGCCTTCACTTCCAAATTGGGCGAGGCAAATACTTTTGGTTTGTGTTTCAATTCTAATTTCAATCATAGTTGTGTTATGTTTAATGTCATGTTTAGTTACTATTTTCAAAAGGTACTGTCTTCCAAAAGGTAATGTTGCACAAGTACAAACAAGCCCACCGGACTATGAGACCATCTACGTTCAAAAAGATAAAAAAGGGGGAGATGCGGAGGCACAGAGAAGAAAGGATTTTTACCGATGGAAAGAAGCCTACAAGAAATACTAAAACGACTCTCTATTTATTGCCACGGACATGGGCTTTATTTATCCATATATTTATGGACAGTTTTAATAGTATTTAACGTATTTATTATTTATTATAAGAGTTACATTTATATTATAAGATTTTATTCCCCTCACGAATTGCAAGTTTCTGATTGGTTGAAAATCGGTTAGCTACGATAGGTCAGCTAGTGCCGCAGCTTAGGCGGGCATAGCTGAGGCAACTTGTTATCTTATTGGTTATTAGTATGGCGCGCTATGGTTGTAAGGTTCTTATTGGTTGTACCCCTTGTCGTTCATGGAACTCCTCCCTTTGTTCTAGTCCCTTCTTCCCTAAACCTATAAAAACCTCTGTTCTCCCTCGGGGGGAGAGCGACATTTTGTCCCCAGAGGGTGTCGCAGCTTCCCGGGAGCCCCATTATTTTTCCCTGGAAGTATCCCAACTGCTAATAAATTAACAACAATTCATCGAACCCTCGTGTCGCTCATCTCCTCCTCCGCTCTCGGGCTGCGACAGTTCAGGTTTCTGTGAAACTGTAAAAAGCTAGCAGAGGCTTCAGTATGCAACTCCAGGTACTGACATCAAGTTCCCAAGCCCTTCGAGAAAATTCTCCTTTTTGGGCCATTTTTGCAACTACTTTCCTCCCCTTGCTAGTCCTCCTCCTCACAGTCCTGGGACCATTCCAGTTCAAAACTTGCTCCCACGGAATTCAAGGGGCACTGACTCAGTTTAGGGCAGTGCTGTGGCCGGTGTACCATGAAGTGCAGGGCAGCTGCGTGAAGCTGCAAAGTCCCTGGAAAGGTGTTTTCTCCTATGATGACTACTGAGGTACCCCAGGAGGGATGATGGATGTACTCTCTGGGAGGAAAGCCACAGCACAGGTTGTAGCAGCACGCTCTGTCTAAGTGGAGATACAGCAGCTCAAAATTTGTCTTACAAGTTTATCCTCAACAAAGAGAGTCGCCTGATCATTGGCAAGATCAACTGAAGGAGGTCTGCTGGTTTTAGTGTTGAAGAATGCTGAGACCAGCTTGACCAAACCCTCAGACCCCGCCACGAGGACATGCAAGATAGAGGCTCCCTGACTGAGGCTGGGAGCAGCAAGGACGTGCAGGCCCTGATACAAAACTGAGAGTCATGAGCGTTGAGCAGAAGAAACTAGAGAGTTGCTAACACCTTTGTCAACAACAAAACATATTTGCTGACTAAGGTGACAACCCATAATCTAAAAAAATATATATGACTGACAGTCAATCACTTTATATTTTAAAAGCCCAAACTTTTTAATGGTAGGGTCTCCTAACAAACTCTTTCTCAGAGTATGTGTAACAATTTCTCCCTTGAGTGGGGATGCCCCTCAAGGTTACTCCTCAAGGCTGAGCAAAAGAGATTTGCCCCTGGTCATTGCTATGGTAACACCAACCTCTACTTAATAATTGTTTTGCTAGCTTTAATATAATTACTTCAATTGTTTTATTACAATTACTTCAGTATCGCTTAAAAAATAGTGCACTATATTGATAGTTATAGCTATCCATATATAGTAATTCTGACAAAAACTCTTTTTTCCAAATCACTATCATTATTGTAACCATTTCAATAAATCATTCCTTTTATTTGTATAAACACATTTGGTTTGCCATCCTTAATCCTGCAGGATAAAGCTGTATAAAGGCAGACATAAACCACTGAAAAGTCTGGGTCTAAGAGTGGATCCAGGTGTATGTAGGATCCTCTCTGAGGAGGAGTTTAGAAAGCAATGGGCTTCTTTCCTCACCTCGTAACTCAACGAGAGGGCTTCTCTAATAATAAACTTTATCTAATAAACTTTGAAGCTCCCACTCTGCCCGTGGCAGAGATGCTGAAAACCCACTGTTGTCTCAGGTACCTCAGGGCCCACAGCAGCTGCGGGCAAGCCCTTCACACCTGCGTTTCACCCCTTGGAAGACGTGCTGGAGAAGCCTGCTGACTGCAGGTCCTGCACACACGGCTTACTTTACACCCTCCTCCCATCAGAAACTTGATCCAGGGACAATTTCTGGGCACAAAAAGTACACATTTAAGGAGGGATGGCAGTCAGACTTGGCTTGCTTTGTAAATAAACACCAGGGGTGTGTAATGCGATAGCACGTATACTTGGCTCCAGCTGGGCTGTTTCTCTATAGCGTGTTGTTTTGGTGTTCTGGACCAGAAATCTGTAGGTTTGTTTTTGTACCAGCGACTCGACCACTAAACTGCTTAACCTTCTCCGCAGTCAGCGTCTCGGAAAAGCCAAACACAAGCAACTCAAACTGCATGAAAACATGAGCTGCAGACTGGCGTGAAAGCCAAAAGAAAACTATAATTTACTGGAAGGGAAGGTCCTCTTTAAATTTACAGAAAAGGGCATATATAGAAATCTAACAAAAGCATGTAATGATTGTCTGGCTGAGACCAGGGGATACTGCTGCGAGAAGTGGTGATGTGGATCAGCCATCAAATGTTAAACACAGTTTGTCTTGGTCAGGTCATAATCCCACTTCCTTGCTGAGGAGCATCTCTTCTTACTACAAAAACAGCAGAGATGCAGTGAGAAAAGCAAAAGCTCAGCTTGAATTGAAATTGAACAGAAATGTCAAAAACTGCACGAGAGGGTTCTACAGATACATAAACAACAGGCAAAAATAGAAGGAAAATACTGGCCCACTCTTAAAGAGGAGAGGTGAATTAGTCACCAGCAATGCTAAAAAGACAGAGGTTCTCAACACCTCCATCTTTACCAGAATTGCTGGGCTCCAGACCTCAGGAACAGCAATCCAGATTGATGCACAGACACACCAGTGTCAGTGGAGGAAGAATTGGTGTGTGCTCTGTTAAGGAGCTTGACCTCTACAGATCGATATCCACCCAAGGGTGCTAAGAGAACTCGATGGCCATGTTGAGAGGCAGCCCTCCTTGTTACAGAGATCAGGGGACATCCCAGAAGGCTGGAAGAAGGCTTATGTCACCTCATCTACAAGATGGAGTGACATTCTTGGGGTTTCCTGCTCAGGGACAGGAGTTAGATTCAATGATCCTGATTTATTCCTTCCTACTCAGCATATTCTATCATTCTATGATTCTTAGAGGAGAATCCAGGAAATTCTAGGCTCATCAGTTGTACTTCAGTCCCTGTGAAAGTTATGGAATTAATCCTCCTGGGGGTTATCACAAATAAAACGAAGCATGTGATTGGGAAAAGCAAGCATGAATTCACCAGGGGCAAATCATGCTCGACAAACCTGATCTCCTTCTATAGCAAAGGAACCAGCTCAGTCAGTGTGGGTAGAGTGGTGGGCATTGTCTACCTGGATTTCTCCAGAGAATTCAATACCATTTCCCACAGCCTTCTCCTGGAGAAACAGATGAGTTACGCTCTAGACAAGTGGTCTGTGCGGGGGGATGAGGAAGTGATTGGGACCCAGCACCCAGAGGGTGGTGGCAAATAGCTCCTTTTCAAACTGGCAGCCTGTCACAAAGTGGTTCCCCAAGAGCTGTGCAAAAACGAGGTGATGCTCCAGCACAGGCAGGGGAGCAGGATGGGGGAGTGCTGGCATGTGTGGAAAACACTTTGGGAGAAATGGGATAAAATAGTTTCAGTTGGCATGTATTTGAGTGGAGTTCTGATAACACTGTACATGTGGGGACACCACTAGGTAAGCTACGAAAATTCAGAGCACTGCATGAGCACCAAGATTTGTGCCATAAATGGCAGTTAAGTTTGCACTTTAAATTTTTTATGCAGATCACACCAAGCTTTAAAGCAGGGCTTGCAAGCTGATTTCCTGAGGATAATGTATTAATTAAGTGATCAGACTCATGAAAGCAGAGTTGATGCAGGATATAGACGCTGGCAGACCATTGCCACAGACTTGTGCAGAAGGTTGTGTAGTGCTGGTGGGGACAGGGAGGTTCAGGGTCACACTCTTTCCCTCTGTTTAAGTTTTGCCTCTGACTAACCAGCTCTGCCTTATGAAGCGTATTCCTCTTTCATATTTTGCTTTCTGTCACCCTTTTCCAGCTCAGTTTCCTCAGCTACCTGTGCTCCAAGCCTTCTCCTCTGCCAACTTTCTGGCTTTTCTGCTCTATTGGCATTTTTCCCCTTAGCCCTTTTTTTTCCACTGCTGTTTCTCCTGCCTTGCCTTTTCTGCTATGCATTTCCACTCTGGTGTTTCATTTTTTCCTGATCTGCCCTCTGTCAGTGCTCACCTCCTCGCTCCAAGCTGAGTAAACTTGTGCTAACTCCTTGCTCTGACTGCCCAAAAGTCCCAGCCAAATGAGGTCAAGGGATTCCTTAATGAAGTTCCTTGGATATCAGTTTTATGGAATAGTCTCCTATTCAGTGTATCTGGTTCTTTCATGCTTCCAAGCTTTGTTTTCCTCTTCTTGAAATGAGCCAAAACAGGATTGAAAGGAAGATGCTGCAGGGAAGGCTGTGAGGAAACCTCAAGAGACCCAGTGCTGCCACGACCTGACAGATCTCCTCAGAGTCTCATTTGATGCCTGGAAAAATCTTTGCCTTTACTCCTGTTTATTATTAATTCATCTGAATCATGATCATTAATGCAAAGGAATGGTTGTGTAATGTTCCCCTGTCAAAAGTAAATAACTGTTACACTGGTGATGAGAAAGTCGGATGTTGAAGACCTGTAGGTTAGTTTGCATAGGTCCTGTCTCCACTTAGCAGGAGGAAGCTTGTAGTGCAGCTAAAGAGGGACCCTTCAGGCTGGTTTTCCCTGGACAGGTTCCCTGGGTTTTACAGGCAGCTCCTATGCACAAAGGTTAAGATATTCCAGAGGTAAATCACTAACAGGAAGGTATGTTGGTCTCCAAGCTAATTGCCTGAAGCAAAGTGACTTGACGTGAGTCACAATCAGATGATGATTTTGTCACCTCGTTTGGACCCAATGACTGCTGCAGTCTCCCAGCTCTCCTGGGCTTCCTTTGGTCACTGGAAAACAGCTCTGACACATGCCCGGGGGCAAGATGGGATTTTCAGTGCAAGAACTGGGCAACAGCTGCTCTCAGCACTTTCCAGCAGTGAGTAACTGCTCCTGGAAATGAACGAGTGGCAGGAAACTCTTGCCTTTCTCCCGGGAAAAAAAGTGATTTCTGACGCCCCCGGGTGCCCTCTCCCTGAGTCACCACGTGGGGCTGTGGGGGGTACTAAGTGTGGTTAAGGTGAGATGCTGCGATACACGAGGTCTAACGTGTTCTTGCCCTCTCCCAGCAGTGCAGGATGTCTCCACTCCTTGCTGCCACCCTGCACAGCCTCTCTCTGTAAGCCCTGTATGCTTCCTTCTGCATCCATGCTGTCCTGCCCACCCTGACCAGTGTGTCCTAAAAAAGGTGCTTTGTGGGGTGTGCTCAAGGGAGGTATTTGAGTTTTAGCTTCCTGTTCGCTGAGCCAGGAGTAAGATTTTAACAGGGATTGGGCTATACCAGAACTGTTTGGCTGTCATTTAACTAATGCTACCTGGCTCTGGGCCACTTAAAACAAAAAGGCAGACCCCAGGAAAGAGCAGAGCATCGCTATGGTCACTGGAAAAACAAAACTGGGCCTTTTCTCCATGCAGCTCAAACAGTGCCTGGGCCTGGGGTTGCAGAGCTGTAGAAACTTCCCCCGAGTTGGTAGGTGGAGGTGTTTGTTGGGGTGTGGGCTTGTGTTTCTCCACATAGGGATGTGGAGGGGAACTGGGGGGTGTCTGTCTCATCCGGCAGTTTTGTGGTGGGGGAGAAGTTTTCACCCTCTCTGCACTGGCCGCTGCATCCGCTTCCAGGATGACAAAATCAAGGCACTGATGCCCCAGGGACCGAGGTCTGTGGGCAGGCACTGTCCTGGGTCTTGCTGTCTGGGCAGCCTGCTCTGGCACACCTAATGGAAGGGGAAGGTACTAGCCGGGTTTGGCAGCTTCAAGCTGCACACCACACTTAATCCCTGAAAATCCTGTTTGTTTAAAGGCATGAATGCAGTTTGAGAGTTCATGACTAACCAGGAAAATGAGAATAAGTTAACAAGGTATGCATTAGGACATCAGTGAGATCAAATCTCTGGATTTTTAATGACAGCAATATAATACTTCAGCCTCATGGTACAAAAGCCTCAGCAGTAGCTGATACTAAACTTGGTTTCTCTCTTGTTCAAAGAGCATGCTGTCAGGGACAAAAAGTGACCAGTACACAGCTTCATGTCAGGGCCTTATCCATGACATTGTATTGGGGAAAGGAAGGGGACTCCTTCCTAAGGATGGTAGACTCAGGAGGCAGAGGTGTGCAGAGCTTTGACATGGAATTGCTCCATCAGGCTTTCAGAACAGCTGTTCTACTTCTCAGGGTTTGCAAAATATTCCCAATAGCCAGTGAGAAACAGAGAGCTTTAATACCCTTTGCTGCAGGGATTGATTCTCATGTGAGAGACAGAATATGATTCATAAATCACCAGGCTGGCACTGGAAGGCTGCTGGAAAATCCCAGTTTAAAAGCCGTACATGTTACTGAAACAAAGCAGTCTGTGACAGCTCTCGAGTTACTCAGAATTCATGTGCATTTCCTTGTGTTTGAAACACAAAGGGGCAATTTGGACCTCAGCTCCTTCTGACAGCCACGTTGATTCTCCAAAGCCTGCAGATGTAGCAGGTATTTGGTCTGAGAGATGTGTACTTTCAACAGGCTTCAAGCAAACAGAGCCCACAGATGGGGGGTGCACGAGGCAGAACCCTTGCACTGGCACATGCACACAGTGGTTGGTTTAAACCACCTCCCTGTGAGTTGGCTGGCTCGGTGATTGGCCTGACAAATTCTCTGTGCCTTTCCCTGCTTGATTTTTCCTTAAGAAACCCCCCAAGTCTTTTTGTACATCCCGACTGGTCATGGGGAGAAGTGTTCATGATTGTCACCCTACGGCAATCCCAGTGATCGCTCTCAGTCTCGGGTGAAGGCTAAATCACCCGAGATTGTGACCAGCACCCTCACCCTCCTTGAACTTGCTTGCCTGTCTTATCCATTTGCCCAGGCAAGGACCACCTAGGCCAACTCTGCTGTCAGCACCCTGCTTGAGTCCGTGCAAAATGCAGCAGGAACCTTGAAGCCTTGCCAAGTAATGGGGCTGGTTTAGGATTTGGTGACTCATGAGTGAGGCTAAGGAAGTGACTTACAGGCTTGTGACTAGATTTTCCTTGCAGGTTTGTGCTGGCAGACAAAGAGTGAAACGTGTCTGGCCCCTCAGGCTGTGCACAGCTCACTGGCACTTGTCCAGTCACAGGTGGCCAGAACTGGAGGGGGCAAGAGGGCATCTGCATACAGCAGCAGCCCCCTGATAGTAGGGCTGTGCATTGGCTGTGGAGAGAAACAGTCTCTGCATCTCTGTGCCTGACATCTGCTCCTGATGCAAGGCTAGACCTGCCATAGGCTTTCAGCAAGAATTTGATTCAAGAAGGTTTTCTAGTTTTGTCAAGTGGCCTTGTACGATTACCTGGAAAGCAAAATATTTAATCTTATGTCCAACTTCCCTTCTTAATAAACACCTTCCTGGAATACCTTCTGACAGGTATCTAGATATCTTCTGATACCTAGAAGTGTGCATACACCACTTGTGTTTAATCATGGTTGCTGCTATAACCTTCTAACTCAGAATCATAGAATGGTTTGGGTTGGAAGAGACTTTAAAGATCATCTAGTTCAAACCCTCTGCCATAGGCAAGGACACTGTTCACTAGACCAGGTTGCTCAAAGCCCCATCCAACTTGGCCTTGAACGCTTCCAGGAATGGGGCTTCCACAATTTCTCTGGGCAACCTGTGCCAAGGCCTCACCACCCTCACAGTAAAGAATTTCTTCCTCATATCCAATCTAAAGCTACCCTCTGTTTAAAGCCATCCCCCCTTTTCCTCACAGACTACCTGTTCCTGCCTCCACTCTCCATAGGCTTCCTTTCTGTATTTTAGTTTGCCTAGGAACATCCTGTTCATCCACGCAGACCACTTGGCATTTTTGCCTGACTCCTTCTTTGTTGGGATGCATTACTCCTGAGCTTAGAATATTAACCAGCTTTCTTGGGCCCCTCTTCCCTGCAGGGCTTTATCCCATGGTATTCCACCTAGCAGATCCCTGAAGAGGCCACAGATTGCTCTCCTGAAGTCCCGGACAGTGAGTTTGCTGAGCGTTCTCCTCATTGCCCTTTGGATCTGGAACTCCCCTGCCTCATGGTCACTGCAGCCAAGGCTGCCCTTGAGCTTCACATTCTCCACCAGCCCATTCTTGTTGGTGAGAACAAGGTACAGCATAACACCTCTCCTTGTTGGATCCTCTATCATCTGGAGAAGGAAGTTATCAATGCATTCCAAGAACTTCCTGGATTGCTTATGCCCTCCTGTGCTGTCTCTCCGAGAGATATTGGAGTTGTTGAAGTCCCCCATGATGACCAGGGCTTGCGAATGTGAGGTAGGTTCTACCTGCTGCAGGGACCCTCATCCACTCTGTCTTCCTGGTCAAGCAGCGTGTTGCAGACCCCACTATGTCACCTGTCCCTGCTCTCTCTTTAATACTCCTAAGCTCTTGGTCAGCTCATCCATCCCCAGGAAACGCTCCATGCCCTCCAGCTGATCACTGATGTAGAGGGGAACACACCCTTCCTATCTCCCCCTGCTTGTCCTTCGTAAAGAGCCTGTATTCTTCCTTCCAGGAGTCATCCCAACAAGTCTTTGTGATGCCAATAATATCACAGCCCTGTTGGCACGTACATCTCTAACTCCTCTTGTTTATTCCTCATATTATATGCCTTGACTGTTGGAAGGAGCACCATTTCATGTCCCTAGGTCACTTTGCCACCTCTCTGGGCAGGGACAGTCTGGCTGCTTCTGAAGACTCGTCACATTTCTCATCAAGATGTGCAGGTCTGCCTGGAACCCCTGGGCCCCTGACAGCACAGAGGGACAGCCAGACAGATTCTGCAGAGAGAGGAGAGGGCACAGCAGTGCACTGCTCTGTCCAAGTGACAGGGGAGAGCAGACCTCAGGCAAATGGATTTTGTTCCTATGTAATTCCTGCCAGACCAGCCTTGTTTCACTTCACCTAACTACCTGGGATGTGAGAAGTTTGCTTGTGTGATGTGTTGCCTGATTTTGCCCAGTGGTTTATTCAGTCCATGTCACTTGTGCTGCAGCCTCTGGTCTTATGGATGGAAGCCAGAGTATTTACTTGCATATTTCTGCAGTAAATGAAGAAGATAAGGTAGAAAGTAGTTGATGTTTTTCAAGGTTTCTGCCTCAGAAAGATTTATAATAATGACTATTTGAGGCCAGATACTGTCACAGTTTTGAGAGTGGGACAGACCAGCTCGGGGTTCTTGCCTAGCCTGTAAATAATGTAGAGAGGGCAACAGGCAGTGGCTAACAGGTTAGGTTCACCCTGGCCGCACGCTTAGGAGAAAGACACACGACATAGTATGTGAAAACCTGAACAGCCAAAGCTGATCTCCCTGAGGCCAAGGCTGATGTGGCTGAGCTGCCTTTATTGAGACAAAATGGTGGGTTTTATAGGGCTAGGTCGGGGAAGATGCTGGAAAGGAGGTGGAGCATGCAAATCCACTTACATTGATAGGTAGGGATTAAATGCATATGCATAAGGGGACGAGACAGCAACAGGGTATGACCAGGGATTGGCTGAGCTGTCGTGGTGCTATGAACTGTCCAATGGTAGCTGACACTGGCTCCTCTGCATGCAGACCATGGCAACCACTCGCAACATGGTAACAACTGAGGCTTCAGCTCGACGAGGATTTTCTGCCTAAAAATCACCTACAACACAAACTGTTTTTTCACTACAATTATGTTGTTTATAAAATAAAAAGCTACAAAACCCATCTCCAACAAGATACCAACAAGTTCATTAAGTGAATGCCTACTTACACGAGTGAGGCTTTTCACTGAGAGAATGTAGTTTCTCATTTATGTTTAATGATTGACCTTGTCTGGAGAGCAGGCAAGAGCAAATCGTTTGTTATTTCAGTCCTCCGTTTCCATCTTGGATTATACGTTTTGCGTGTGAGGACACGTTGCAGGCAATTACCCATCTGTGTAAAGTGACCTCCAGCCAGGAGGTGCCTCACCAGTGCTTCCCTAGGCTGCAGCCCTACAGCCACGTTGTGCCACACTCCATTTCTATCAACAGCTCCTGGGGCTCAGCAGGTTTCAGTGCTTTGCCACCCAAAGAGCAATTGCAAATACACGGTGAAATGTGAAAAAGGTCCCATGTTTGGCCAAGTCCTTAGGAAGTTAGGAAATGCTTTTGCAGTGGAAAGTTTGACTGATTTCTTTGAAGGAATATTCCACACCTTTGTGTGAGTTCTGTATGAGAAAGTATATGGAATCATAAAATGGTTTGGGGGTTGGAAGGGACCTTAAAGATCACCTAGATCCAATCCCCCCTGCCATGGGCAGGGACACATTCCACTAGACCAGGTTGCTCAGGGCCCCATCCAACCTGGCCTTGAACACTTCAGGGATGCGGCATCCGCAACTTCTCTGGGCAACCTGTGCCAGTGCTTCACCACCTCACAGTAAAGAATCTCTCCCTAATATCTGATCTAAACCTGCCCTCTGTCAGTTTAAAACCATTCCCCCTTGTCCTATCACTACTACATTTTATAAGAAATTCCTCTCCAGATTTCTTGTAGGCTCCCTTCAGGTACTGGAAGGCAGCAGGTTTACCAGAATAGAGAATTTTTAATGTAAATTTTAATATAATTTGAGATTAGCCCAGGGTTCGCCATGTCACACAGGACTGACACAAAGCAAGTGCATGTTCTGGCATATGTTCAGCCTTTGGAAAACTGCATTTAGAGATTGGGGGAAACAAGTTGCTTTTGGTGAGCTAACCGTCATTATGGGTTACGGCAGCCCTTCCCAGACCACTGGCTTAAACAGGAAGGGAGAGAGACGTCTGCCCTGCCTTCAGTTTGACAAACCAACCTCGTCACAGTATTTTGCTGCACAAACCATCACCCAAAATAACTCCACGCCCATGTGTCAGTTTGTATTTGCCGTTATACTTCACAACGGGAAGAAAACTATGTTAATTACATTTTGCAGAAGAAATATTTCTCTTGCGCTTTCCTAGAATGGCCATAGGGAGATCAGTGTGTTGAAATAAAAATCCAAACAAATAAACCAATGGCTGTTTTCATTGGAAAGCCTAATTTCCACCCTGCTGCATATTAGAGTAGGGCCTATGTTGAGGACGAGATTTTCTGGAGAGTAAGAGCCAAATAAACTGCACAAAGAATTACACTGAGAAAGGAAAATGGACAGATGTTGTCACTGGTCACTTCCAGAACTACTTTCTAGCTTTTTTAATGCCTGTGTGTTTCTAATCCATTTTCCACCACTGCTTCAGCTACTTTGACCATCTTTCAGAGTTGATCACTGGGAGGAAAAATCTTATTTCCAGAAAGCCAGGAGATGTGCACAGAGCCTAACTGAGTTGTGGAAGCTCCTGTTTCCCTAGAAGTTACAGATAGGTTTGCCGTACAATAAAGCAGACTTCTTGGCCAGCAAAGTCTGAAACTGGAGCAGGGTGGCAAGCCAGTGCTCTGGGGAGGTTTTCCCAGATGGGAGCATAAGGGTGCTGGAAAAACCTCACCAGCACTGCCATCAGGGTTATCTCAGTTAAAATCAGAATACGAGTTGTAAATATCAGCACTGGGAGGGCTGGAATAAAACTGATAATTGTGGGCTAGGCTGCTGTGTTTATACATGGCTGAATTGTGTAAATAGCCAAAATAATCTTTTACCCAGAAAAAAAAAGCAATGGGAAAGCCAAAGCCTGTGCGTAATTTAATTTTTAGAGTTACAAATGGGTGGTGTAGCTAGTGTTCATCAATGTGACTTTACGGAAAATAGCTTTAATACAGAATAATCCTAGTTCAGGAGGAATAATTGCATTTGGCCAAATGCAAGCTGATAAGCTCAGTAGTGTCTGAAGTTTGTCCTCCAGCCTGATTTGTGCAGTGGGTCAGAGTAAAAGATGGTCTGTTTTAGCTTTTAAAATCCACAAATCCTCACTGTCTGGTATGTATCATCTGTACACTGAGGCGATGGACTCTTCTAGTCTGTATTACAAGTTCAGGCCTGGTAGAGTTGTTGGTTTTCCAGGAAAGATCTTCTGGGTAACCCCCTGGATAGCCCAAGCAGCTGTTCCAACATGTAGGGAGGGAGCACACGGGCTTGCTTTTGCCCATGTTAATTGCTAAGCAGGGATGGAATAGGGAAGAAAAGGAGCCCGAGCAGACAGGCTAATTGTCAGCAGGCCATATGGTGGTGAAAGGGGAGAACCCCTGCTGTTTTAAGCTTCAATTTGCAGCATCTGTGTAAGCCCACGTAAATAAAAAAAGCTGCCCTCTCTCCCAGCCTCCAGTGTGCAATCTTGTGTATGTGCACGTATAGCTGTTTTCTACTGAAATCTATGGGGAAGACTTCCTGTTAAAGATGTTTAAAACCTACAGCCAGGGAATGCAATTACTTGGCCAGGTTAATTTATTTTCTTTTCTATTTTGCCTCTGTATTTTTCCTTGATTTCCATGGCAATAATGATGGGAAAACAATGTGTTAGAAGAAATGCTAGTGTAATTGGAGTTCAGAGTCAGCTTTTGGTATCTCTTAGGCATCTGTGGGAGCACCATCAAGACAGGAGATGATAAACTAAATGAGCAAAATCTTATTGCATCAAGGCTTAGAGTTGCCTCCTTTAAAAAAAAAATATTTTCAATAGTCTTTACTCAATAACCGGACCCGATAACTGTATAATTGCTAAGGGAAAGTTTGTGGCCATACAGTGGCTTTGCAAGATCAGAGCTATAATGAATGTTATTTTTGCTGAAAATTATTATAGTCACATGCTATAACATCATTGTGAGAAGGGCAGGTATGGTAGACATGAAGATAAATTAAAGACTTCTTAAAAAAATTCTTTCTATGACAGTCGGCATTTCTTATTATTTTGATGGTACTAGTTTTTTAC
This sequence comes from Empidonax traillii, assembly GCF_003031625.1. Taxonomy (NCBI): domain Eukaryota; kingdom Metazoa; phylum Chordata; class Aves; order Passeriformes; family Tyrannidae; genus Empidonax; species Empidonax traillii. Next base: position 1,167,706 of record NW_020955337.1, on the reverse strand, counting down.
TTAAAATTGGAAAATCTACAGTATTCCTATGATCTTAAGACCTCCTGACAAGCCAGTGAGCATGTCTTGTAACTTGCCTGTAAAGCAGCAGTGTTATATCCCAGCAATGACACTCCTGGCACTGTCCAAAAGAGAGCCATGGTTAATACCCCCTGGATATCCCAACTGCTGTCACCCTTGCTCTGATGCTTGGTCCTGTACTTCCTCTTGTAGAAATCTGTGTCAAATGGGACTGAAGCTGTGTTACACTGCTTGCTGTCATGTCATCAACTTCCTAGAAAATAGGTAGATGAATGAATCAGCTGATCTGAAAGACTGAAAGATATACCTAAAAATGCCCAGTGTGTCAGCCTGGCTTCTTTGCCTGGAGCAGAGGGGAAAAAGATATTTGTTGGATATTTGTTGAAATTAAGCCCTCCTCTTTCTGTCTTTATGTAAGCGTGAAACAGGGGACTAGGACTGATCTCACTGGGACTTGCCATGGTCCAGCACTCTCTTTTGCTGTTATTTTTAAGGGGGTTTTGTGTGACTCAGAACTCCAGAATTCCATTTGATCCTGAAAATGGAATCTACAATATTAATTGTAGGTAGGTATGTACGTATGTTAACATATATGCGCGTTTGTGTGTGTGTGTGTATTGCTATGACTGAGCCAAGGAGAGTACAGAAAGTCTGCTCTGATCAGATTTTCAGCCTGGGATGGAACTATGCCTTGAATGTTCAGTCAGTAGAATTCTAGCCACCCTGTGCATGGAGCCAAACACTGCAGTGTCTCGCTGTACCAAAGCCCGTCCCAGGGGAAGTCAGCTTCTTTTTGCAAAAGGTGAATGCAGAAGATCCCATTCTGCAGAAGTGATTTATTGATGCAGCTTTACTGGCTGAACGCTGACCTGCAGCCAGCTCTGGTTTTTGTTGTAGTTTTTATTGTTGTCCTTTTTCCCTGGTTTAGCACACCCAAGGAGCCTGGATAATGTGGCTGTGTCAATATACAATTGCCTGCACTATAAGGGTAGAGGAGAAGTAGGACATGTCAGGGATGGGAGTATCCTGTAAGGGCTCAGGCAGACTGATTCCTATGGGATGTGACTGCATCAGCACCAATGAAGGTAGAAGTGCCAGAGATCCTACAGTGCTTTATTCAGGGACTGGGTGCCATCAGAAATGCTTTTCAGCCCTGCTGAGGGCACAAAGTTACCTGCTGACAACTTGCCTCCTTAGATCTGCATTTTCCAACCTGGTTCATCCCACACGTCTCTGCCCTGTTACTGCCCTTGCTGCCTGATTGACACAGCTCCAACACACACTCCAGCTTCCTCATCTTGTCTCATTGATTGCTTACATGAGATCTAGTCTGTGTTTCAACATCAGTTATTTTGAGTATAGCAGATCAAGTTTCTCCATACAGAACGGATGTTGCTTCCCAAAATTGCTCGTCGTCCTCTGTATTCACATTTTCCATGGGTGAGGAGAAGTCATTTGACTTCTTTGTGATAAACAAGACTCAGTGAGCAGAACAGCAGTGCTGGCTTGTTATTTATTGACTGGTAATGTTCTTCCTAATGCAAAGAGCCCTAATGCTGCATATGCTCCAGAGTTAGTTGCCCTGTCACCTGCCCCTTCTTACTGTTTGCTTTAGAGCCTGCTGATTAACCCAGCTTCTTTGGCTTTCCTTTCCTACAGTTAATGTATAGCTGCAGTTTGCTTCCTGCTTCGCATCCATATGCCTACCACAGTTTGCCATTTATTCTGCTAAATTTACAGCTGCATGCTCAACCAATAATCTGTCTAGGCAGCCAGTATGAATTATGTGCAAAATGTTATTTCCTAAATCTGGATGTGATTATCTCCCAAGTGTGTATTTCCAAAAGGGCAGCTCCCTTCCAAAGAGAGCTGGTAAGCAAAGGAGGGACTTGCCAAACTGTGTCTGTTGCTGTGCTCCTGTACCTAGCAAGCTGTCTGTCCTCCTGGCTGCCCAAGCTCAGTGTGCCTCTGGGCAGTTCCCTTTTATCCCAGGCTGCTGGGCTGCTAGTCCTTGGCGCTGAGCAGGGTCAGAGACTGGCTGGTCCAGAACATCACAAATTTGGAGATTAAGGGCACCTGTCCTGTGTACATGAGCTGCCGATTTTGCAGATAGCACACTGGTATTTTCCAAAATGAAATATTTTTGCATTCCAGTCCTGCTAAAAGGGAGGCCAAGAAAGAAAACAAAACTGACTGAACATGGGGTGGGCGGGAGGGGGCCAATACCTTTCTAAGGAAAAGAAACCTTTTTACTTTTTCTCAGACACTTGTATTATGCATCATGTAACTATTCAGTATATCAATTTACCCTTTTTACTTTAAAAAAATTATACATTTTAAGAAAACATCCCCTTTGACTTGCTGATGGTAATACCTGTCAGGTGTGAGTTTAAACTACTTCCCGTTTCACAGATAAACCCTTCAAGTTTAAAAAAATTCAATATGCAAAACATAAGGAAAAATTTCTGGTGTTCCATTGGCACATTTATTGCTTGTTGAACAAGAGGTGGCTACCCCAATGCTAATTAAATGAAGTATACTGACATGCAGGAGATGTCCTGGCTTTCCAAGCCAGAGCCAAAATGATTATTGCTGCAATGAAGCGTGATTCCTGCAGAGCTCCTGCTTGGATAGGCTTAGAGTGTAAACAGCCTCATCCCCTCCGAGCTTGAGCAAGCTGTGAGGAATCTGCCCATGACTCAGTCAAGACAGCAGAGGCCTTGACCCGAGCCTGCTGATTTTTGGTTTCCCCACAAAATCAAATCAGCTTCTTGGCCAAACTATTTCCTCCCCAAGTCCAGTCCCTAACTCTTTAATTTCCCTTCACCAGGCCCACGTAGATGGGTTTTTCCTCCCACTTTACCAGCAGGGTTTCCACAGCCTGGTACACAGTGCCTGGGATGTGTTTGCTTTCACACTGACTCAGTTCTGCATCTGTCCCACCTCAGACCACAATGGTTTTGGACTGAGAGTTAAGAAAACTGCTCACAACAAAACCTGAAGCCACGTGAGATCTGAAAGGTTTCTGGTACACAGCCAAGCCTGTGTCTGAGGTCAGGTTTGTTGACAGGGTCACAACCCATACTAGCAGTCCTGCACTGCTTGTACAGCACATGCTTCACCTTCCCAAGACTTTCTGGAGATAGAAAAGTCAGGGCAGGCTGCAGAAAAGATGCTTTGTATACAGATAACCACAGATATGCAGGGAGGAATCCTGTGTTGCGTAATGCCCGGCACCTCTCCAAATGATCTGTTTTGCACTGGCCTCTTCCAGGAGACACTCAGAAAGTGTGCCTTGAGAAAGGTTTGTCTCTGGGATTGGTAACAACCCTTCTTGGACTCTCTCTGCTCCTCGTGCTGTGATCCACGTGTGGCTGTGTGTGGAAACATGACATGGGCTCAACATGGTATATGTGGAATGCAAAATCAAGGCTTCTGTGTGACAAGGATTCCCAGGACACAGTTAGGACTCTGTCATGCTCATCTCAGTTATACACAGAAGCAGTGAGTGCAGAGGAGTTGGTCCATCATCTTCCCTGTCTGACTCTTCTCTGCCATCTCATTCTGTTTCTTGCAGCGAAGGGGTGCTTTACCAGAAGAGCTTAGTGAAGATGCAAGCAGAGGGGTGTGCAAAATCATTCCTGTGGTGCCCTACCAAAAGTCCCTGCACTAGGGAGAACAGGCATCTTGTGACTTTCCACCAGTTTCACAATGTAGAGCAAGAAGATGCTGTTCTTTCCATACCCATTTCCATACCCATTCTGCATATTCAGATGTTTCCATTAGTGTCCTTTCTCAGTGTGAGGAGAAAATTTTGCAGTAGAATAGGAAACAGAAAACTAAGCAAGGGGGAGAGGGAAACAACTTGTCACAAAGTTTTTGCAATGCTTGTCTAAAAAGCAATGTTTTGTAAATCTGTTTCCTACCATCGAATTACCCTCAGCACTAACACTGTGAGACCTGAGCTGGAAAACTTGCCTATGAGCATATAGAGGATTTAGGCACACACACCTTGCATGCTTTCCTTCATCCTGGAGCGTTATCTCTGCAGCAGTGTTCAGCTTTAGAGACAACAGACTGAGCTCAGCTCCCATTGGGATGGGAAAATCTCTCCCCTTGTTCTCAAAAAATTGCTTTTCTAGGGTTACATACATTACAAAATGGCAGTTATGAAAACATGATGTACTCCATATATTCTTTCTTTGGTTTTGTTTCTAATTGTAGTTCAGACTACTATTGTGTTTATTATTTTCCAGTTGAAACAAATGTTATTCTTTTTCTGTCAATTCAGAGCTGAGCCACAGCCACAAACCCAGCACTGAAATATCTGGTGCTTTGTTCTTCACACTGGTCTTCACACTTTGATGACCTAAAAGTAACCTAATGTTTCTGTGCTGGTTTAATTCCTGCTGCTACACCGACTTCAGTATTAAAACACATGAATTTCAACAGGAAAGAAAAAAGATCTGGAAAAATTATTTTTTCTAGTTGGCTGTAACACTCAAGGGAGGAAACATCAGTAGGGCCCCATTTTAGCAAGTTACAGACAGCTGGACTGTATTTATGCTGCAGCCGGAGCAGCCACTTGCCTCTGAAAGTTGGGATCTGACTGGGGATGTTCAGCCTCCGGGATTTGTGGGCCACAGCTGTACAGCAGTTTCTCAAAATCTTTTTTTTTTTTTTTCACTTTCCAAAGCTGAAAACAGCATTTGAAAATGTGAACAGGTAGCAACTAGTCTCAGAAATCAGATAAGTGAGTGGGCTCTCTTTATGGAGAGGGAGATAAGGACAGACCAAAAGACTGTGCTGTGTGTCAGACACTGGCACTTTCTAACACTCTGTCAGCTTATGGTGGGATTGTTTCCCAGAAAGCCTCTGTTCTGTCCCAATAAATCACCTACTGCAGCTCTAGCTCAGGGACATGCCTAGTTCTGCAACTCCTCCAGGAACTACTAGTGTTGGCTGTGGGAAACCGAGGTACTATAAATCCTTTTATTGCTTTAAGTGTTGCAAAGCAAAAGATACACAGCTGTGCTGCAAAGCACGTGTTATCAGGGTGTCCTGCTCGCACACATAAGGAGCAAATCGCTGTGGCAATTTCTTTATCAAACAGGTCTGACACCCATATCCCTTCTGCATACCAACTACTCTCCTAGGCCTGGACACAAACACTGTGGTGGTCTGTGTAGCCTGTTTCAGAGGCGGAAGGGGTTTTTTTTTTTTGAGGTCTACCAACTGCTGAATGTAAGTCTTTCACTGCTTTTGAAGCCTTAATTGGGAAAATGTAAGGGCTTTGGGGGGTGTATTATATTGGCTGACACACTTGAGTTTCCAAGGAGAATTTTATGGTGGCAATGCAAGAAGGTTTTGCTTTTCATCTGTCTCTCACAGAAACCTGTGTTTTCTATATCTGCTTTTCTTTGGGATATTCTAGTTATAAAACAGTACTTGATAAGACTCTTAATGCTACTGAAGAAATTAACCTCTCTCTCCCAGTCTTAGTCTTTGCCATCTAGATGCTGGTGCTCTGGTCGACCTCTAGACTTGTTTTTTGGTAAACAAAACTAAACAAAAGACAGCTGTCCTGAAAGACTGAGAGTTACAGGTCACTGCAGGCAGGCTGGGATTTTCCATGCCAGCCAGAGATATCACTGGGCATCGCGCTGATGTCTTGGCTCAGGATCTTAGGTAGGTGTTGGAAGTTGCACAGGGAGGCACTGATACAGCTTCTGGACAACATGAAACAGCAACCTAACCACATGTTTCCTACACTGCCCGAGATGGAAGACATTGTGGTCAAAAGCTTTGTTTGACAGGATAGCCAAGTAGAAAATGTCACCTACACGCAACAAATTACAGCCTGTCACAGCCATGCTCCACACAGACCCTGACGGCTCTTGAAAGCTGAAATCATGTACCCTCCCACCTGTACAAAGTCAAGCAAGTTGCTTCTGCTGTGCCACCAGCAGCCACGCTGAATTGCCAGAATTAGGCATTTTAATGTGGGAAGTGAAAATGGTGAAAGTTTTGCACTTTCTGCCCTGCTTTTTCCTTATCTCTGACAGGATATGAAGCATTACCCCCTACCAAGGTAAAGGATTTCTCAGCTAGACGAAATGATTTGCAGGATGAAAAACCACATAATGACGGGCATGAGACAAGTGCTAAATTTACTACAGCTCTGTACTGGCTAATCTTGCATGAAATTAAGCCATTTAGTAATAACTGTCGCTTCGCATCCTGCTTCTGGGTTACTGCAAAACACCAGTGTTGTTTCTTAGCTCTTACAAAATCAACCATATAGCTTTGGCAGCATACTCAAAAACACTGTCATCTCCCAGCACATTGGAAATATCAGTTGTTTGCCAGAAACAGCTCCCTGGGGGTCACACAGAGTCTCTGCTAGGAGTCAAGTGTTCCAGGTACTCACAAAACATTTGCCTTGAAAAGCCACAGTGATAATTGACTTGTACAGGAAGGTCTTTAACAAACTGCAGGAAGACTGTGTTTCTAGTGGCTCCATCAGCACAACTGATAACTGCTGCTGAACTTGGTGGAACAGGTTGTTTACATGTCTGATAGACAGTAATATGCCATTATGCAGACTGCAAGAGCTGGTTTTGGCCAGAAAACAGCTCTAGAGGATCTGTCAGCATATGTTGTTTTTCAGTTCTGCATCTCTTGATGAATGGTTTGTAGGGAAAGTAGGTTTTTAAGGCTTAAAATTTGATCCAGGGTGTGGACAGGAGAAGAGGACCCAGCACACCCATTCAACCCACATTCAACTGTGTGAGCCACCAAGCTTTACTCTCTATCAGTTTCTTGCTCTGTCAGATGGAAGTAGTTTGTTACTGATGGACTGGTGTTTGGGATTAAAGGTACTTGGCTACCTAAGGGCCTGAACTTGGGGTTCCTGGGAGTCAACAACAGTGGCTTTCTAAAGCTGTCCTGGTAACTAAGGAATAGTATCAGCTATTCTGTGATGCTGCTCAACGCGAAACTTCCAAAGAGCACTCACTTACAGCTTGAGTCTTGTATCTGCATTCAAGAGCTTCAGTAAACTAACTGGTTTCCAGGAGCACTATGATGGAGGATGGTAAAGCTGGCTAAAGCTGAAGAAGATCATGCTGCTGAAATCCCAGTTACTGAAGGCTTCTGTTGGTTGAAAAGTCTTTCCTGAGTTAGTATATAATAATGGTCACATAGCTCCAAAAATAAAAGCCAGGATAGTTCTCATTCAGATGGATCCTTACATGCAGAACTACTGATGATATGCTATATACTATCTTTATATCCAATTCTCCTTCTAGGATATTAGAATACTCTATTAAGTAAACTAAGTTGAACTTCCAGCTGCTGCTGATCTCAGCTCAAAAATATAATTAGCTAGGTCTGTGTGATCATGTGAGGTGCTGAGCTAACTCAGTATGTTTCTCATGATGTTTCTAAACATGCCACAGTGCTAATAAGCACAGGATAACTGGTAACAGGGGCTGATACAACAAGGTGTCTGTTGTCTGCTTGACTAAGGACACAGCGAACATTAGCTGGGTATCAGAGATGAGGAGAAAGATAACTGCTTTGAAACAGTTATAAATATTCTGCCTTCTGAAAGGGCTGTTTGGGATGTTGCCTTGTGTTTGAATGACACCTCATTGCCATTTTAAAGAAACACCAAATGGAAGAGGGTCTCAGAGCCTTACCACACATCCCAGCTGATGCCTCTCCAAAGAGCCATCCAAGAGAGGCACTACCAGAATAGAACTGTCACCTATCAGCAGGGCCAATGCAATGCTCCCTAGCAGACATGGAATTTCATACCATGATATCCCTTGATTTCCAATGCTAGTCATGGCACTTCTCAAGCTGGAGCTATAGCTGCTTTCCTCCTCCCTTTTTTTTTATTTTTTGTTTGTTTTTTTGTTTGTTTGTTTGGTTGGTTGGTTGGTTGGTTGGTTGAGGGGTTTTTGTTTTTGTTTTTCAAGTTGACCAAAGAAAGGAGCAAGAAGAGACAAAAATGGATAGAAGTGAGAATTTATTATAATCAAATCTTTTTTAGTTAGACTATTACTGCCTCTTGTATATCTTCACAAACAAGTTTCTGGATGCAGGATGCCTATTGAGACAACTAATACTATTAACTCTATTTTATCCAGGTCAGACCAAAAAAAAAAAATGCAAAAGGCCATATTCTTCACTGTATTTGCAATTCCCATTGCACCATGTATGCCCTGGAGAGCAAATCTACAACTTTGTGGAAGCATTAACACATTTTTGGTTAATTTTATGTTCATATTTCTTTCTTCCTACTCACATTACATATTCCTACCCCCTACAGAGTAGGACACAAAAGACTTCTGGGAAACTGGGCTCTGCCTTTTCACAAAAGGAGGACAGATGTGCCCCGAAGCCCTCCTACACGATACCAACTGCTGTGCATTCAACAGACCTGCTGGTTAATGATCTTGCCCATAAGTAATGTTTTAACCATAGAGTAGTTTTTGTTTGCTTCAAAAGCCACAAAGCCAAAGAGGAAGTGTAGGAGAACGTGGGCAGGACGGCGGCCAGGAGCCTCATGACCTCATCTTTTTCCGCCACATGGGGATTGGTGGCTGTGCTTGGGACAGGGTTTAAATTCCCGAAGGTCAGAGATGTCAGGCAGTCAGGGGACAAGGGGAGAAAGCCAGAGCTTCTGGAAGCCAACTGACTGGAACTGCTGCTGGGATCACTAGGAGTGCTCTTGCTGCAGCTGACTCCTCCAGCATCAGAAAAGGTAATTTTTGGGTTTTTTTTACCTGACGTGCTAATCTGTCTGCAGCTTTAGTCAAGGAAACATTGAGCAGGAGATCTTTGAAAATTGCTTCACTGGGCAGGGACATTTGATATTTCTCTGTGGGAAAAGGTGTGCTTTTATAGGAGCAAGGTTGTTTCAGCAATTCAAGGTATTATACATAATGACAATTTTAAACCTGTGTGCTTATAGATGTCAGGAGGAGGTTACTGAGAACTCTGCCACTGAATCATGTGCTGGAAACTCAAAGCTCGTGCTTGAACACAGAAAGCTTTCTCCCTCATGAAACCACTGCCTGGCAGTGTGCTTGTTTCTTCTGGCAGGCTCACAGTTTGTGCTGCACAATCCTGAATGGATGGGACACTCGTCCTTCTCTGTGTAACTTGAAATTGTAATACCTCTAGTAGAGTATCCTGTCTCAGGGCCAGCCTTACTAATGCATTTTAAATATGTCCTAAGTAGCTTTTCTTTCGTGCTATGATTTACCAAAGTTCTAAATTACTCTTGTTCATCAGTGAATTGGTTTAATTACTCAGGGATATTCCTTATCCTGGAAACTGGTCTGTAAGCACTAAAATTTACTGTAGCTCAGCATTCTCCTAATTTCAGCAGGAATCAGTCATGTATTAAATTGTTAAAACTGCAATGTGAGCAGATAGTTCACTTTATCTCTTGTTTGGAAACACAGGTTATTTCATTCAAACTTCTGGAGGGGGAAATAGAGATCTATCAATAAAAGCAGTTTATGTTTATAGAAACTCATATTGAGTTTCTGACTTTACTCAGAAACTCAATAACCCTGAAAACTGGTTTTAACATAACTGACAGAAGAATCCAAGCTGAATGTGCTTTATCCTGTCTCTTCTGAGAAAAAAATATGTTAAATGAATGAAGATAAACCAAAGCTGATATTTATAATACTTTGTCTCTCACAAAGCTTTTCCTTTGTCTGTGCAAGTCATTAGGTGACAGGATTCAGTTCACCTTCTCAATGTGGCTATTCTCACCACTGCTCAGCTCTTCTCAGAACCTCTTAAAAACTCTTGTAGCTTTTGAATAGCTAAGTCATGATAAACTGTCTAGGGATGTGGTGGTAATGGATGACAAATGAAAAAAAACTAGCATGGGCAGGTTGAATCCATAGCAGGGAGCTGTTCTCAGCACAGTGAAGTACACTGGGAAAAAAGAAAAGCCTATGGCATTTTTGTGGTACTTTACCTGGTTGACTCATTGTTCCAAATTATTTTCTAGGTAAAACATCGCAATGAAGGTGGTAGTTCTGTCTTTATGCCTTATCAGCATCACCGCTGCATGGCCAGTGAGTAAATCACAAATGTGGATCAGCAGTCACTAGTGTTATTTTCTTTGCATACTAGTGAGAAATACTGATAAATGCTTTTTCTTTTCTCCCTTCAAGGTGAATAAATCCAAGCAGCATGCCACTTCTGCCAGCTCCGAAGAAAAATATGTAAGCTCCTTTTGTCTTTCTTTTAATTTTCTTTAATAAATACTTTTTGAATTTATTTTGTTTGTTTCCTCTAATACATATTTTCTGGTACTTGTTTTATGATTGTAGATGCTTGCAGGGCATGTCCTCACCTGGCTGTTAGGAGCCAGTTTCATAGACTTTTTCTTGTGTCAGGTGTCCTGGTTGAGGACTTTCATTAGTTCTATCTCTAGACCAGCACTGGAAACCTTTTTTCTTAATGAAAAATGTGTTAGTTGACAGTTAAGAAGAGAAAAGGACTGTAGTACGGCACAACTACTACAATCCACATTTGTTAGTGTGGATCAGATGACAGTACTTGGTGTTAGAAGAACACTCCAATACAATTCCCATGATTCTTTGGAGCGATGTAAATAAACTGTATTAATTTTGTGCGTAGCTATTTGATTTATACTCCATTGCCGGCTGCTACCCATGTAAAATCAATTATTTTCTCTGAGAATCAGCTACTGCATTTAGTTTAGAGTCTTCATGATGAGGGAGATAAATCACCCTTGGGAAAAGGACCCGAGAATTAGCAGAAACAATAATTGTTAGATATAACTTCAAATTCCACTCAACAAAAACAAGGTGGAAAAACTGACCTGAAATTCCCCAGGCTCTGCCAACGGAAGAGGCACATCTTCTATATTATTTTGTTTGGGTATAATGTTCATCTGGGACCATGCCTTGTTCTGAGTCCTCTTCCTACTGAATAGCTGAGGGCACATCCTGTGCAAAATGAGTATGTATTGCAGATGCCACATCTGCCTGAAAACAGAGGTTGTGATGCAGGCAGCTTTGCCCAATCCTTTGTGGACTAACCTGCACCTCCTTCCCTTTATTTTCTCTCAAAGGACCCCAGGGGCCATGACTTGCACAGGTATCACCACGGCCACGTGAATTCTCAGTCTTGGGAGAGTCAGCAGCGCCCACAGACCGACCTGGATTCACCTCAGCAGGTATGAGCAGCTAACTGGAAGAGAAAGCAGATCATCTTTCCAGGCCAAGATGTACAAGTGCTTAAACAATAGTCAGCATGCTGATCATCTCTACCTTATGTGCCTTTTCATACTAATAGGGAGTTTTATGTTGCTTTCAGACCCTTTACTCCTCAGAAGAAAGCGTGGATGTCCCAGTGGAACCAGTAAGTGTTTTGAACGACAAAATGTCAATTGGGTGCTACAGGGCAGCCAGTGTGTAGCAACACTCATTTTCCTCATTCAAGTGCAGTTCTTGCACTAGCATCTCTCCCTAAATAGCATCTCCTCCTTAGGCAGGGTGAGGTGAATTCAGAGAAATGCCTGCACATAGCTCCTCAACGCTGCATAAGCCCTGGGCTAGCAGGACAGATACCAGTCTGCACATCTCACATCTGTGTTCATTTGCCTGATGCATAATAAATGTTTTCCAGCACTTTCCTGATGTGTCAAGCAAGAGCCATGAAGATGTGGACGACAACGACGACGACGATGATAATGATTCCAATGACACAGATGAATCCGATGAGGTTGTCACAGGTTTTCCCACAGACATTCCAGTAACTGTACCATTCCCTCCATTCCCTTTCACCCGGGGAGACAACGCCGGCAGAGGCGACAGCGTGGCCTACAGGATGAAGGCAAAAGCCGCACTGGTGAAGTATATCAAGCTCCGCAAAGCTGCAAAAAAGGTAAACAGCACTGAGCAGTGGTACCCATGTTTTTGGAAATGGGTGGTGAACTTGAAGATGGACATGTCATTTTATGGGAGTCAGCTTTGAGAAAAATCGGTGGGGGGAAAGTAGGCATAAGCAAAGGAATGTATTTTCCCTTCTCTGTATACCCCAAATCAGGGGGTGTTGGTGGTGCCAAGGCAAGACTGTAGCCTGCTGCTGCAAAGTGTGCAATACTGCAATGATGTACTTGCACATATGAAATCTGAGGACAGGATCAAACACTGGTTTCTCATAATGTGAAAAGGTAATGTAACTCCAGAAAAGTTAGTGTTTCCAGGCAGAGATGTATTATGAAAGCTTGGAGTGTCCCCTCAGCCCGAACAGCTTTAGTGCAGTAGGGCAGCACTTGTTGATAGATAATTTCCCAGGAGTGACAGTGGCTCTTGCTTTGCTCTCTAACACAGCTCATGTATGATGCCACTGAGGAAGATGAGAGCGACCTGGATGCAGACAGCCAGCGAGCAGGGTCCTCCCGGGAGGATTCTGCTTCCCGACGCTCCCTGGAGAAGCATGCCATCAGCGTGGAATGGTCTGACAAGAGCCACGGACATGACAGCAGCGAGCAGGACAGCAATCAGCCTGACCGGAGCATGGAAAACGACAGCCGGCAGAAATTCGACAGCCGTGAGGCAGAAGTCGATGATAGCAAGTCTGCTGTCATAGGGGACAGTCTCCCGAGCGCGGAAAGCAGGGAAAGCCAGGTCCGCGTTTCATCTGAGGTTTCTGACGACAACAGCAACCAAAAACTTGAGAGCGCTGAGGATTCTCAAGACCGCCACAGCATAGAAAATAACGAAGTCACCCTTTAAAAAGGGAGGCAAAAGTTGCGTTTCCATTCTTTTTCAGTCCCTGGCTAATAGGAGCGGGGCGTAGCTTCATTTCGGGTCAGTGTTTGTTTAATGTAGTTCGCCTGGTGAAATTCTCGGGTTCGGGGCGGTCCATGACCCGGTGGCCTCCCCTGGGCCACCAGCAGAGGCTGCGGGACACACGGGGCGAGGGTCGCGCCGCTCTCTGCGCTGCCGGGCGGTGTCTTGCTCTGTAACGGGATTTAAATAAAACCACAAAACCCTCTCTACCTGCGGGCTGCGTTACTGTTTGCTGGGTCGGGGCCGGGCGTGGGTAGCTTTATTAACTCTCCTTAAAATGACGTGAAATCGCTGTTCCCACCAAATTTAAGGAGTAAAACCTCTTCGTGGGGCTTCCTCCTGCTCTCACCGAGGGTGGGCGGCGAGCGGGACTCGCACGCCCGGCGCCGGCCCCTGCCCCGCTACCGCAGGGGCGGTCCGGGTCTGCCCGCCGCACGGCTCGGCTGAGCGCTTCCAGCCTTGCAGAGGGGAGGGAAGGGTGGGAGGAGTGCAGGAGGAGGAGGGCGGGAAGGAGGTCCCGGCCACCGCTCCCGCCGGGAGCCAGGGCGACTACATATCCCTCCGTACCCCGGGCTTTCCGCCGGAGGGCGGGGAAGGGGCGGCGGCGGCGGCGGGCTGATGGCGGGCGGCGGCGGCTGCCGGCGCGGGCGGGAGCAGCTGGAGCTGGAGCGGCTGGGCGAGGCGGCGCGGGCCGGCTCCTGCCCGCCGTCGCCGCCGCTCTCCGCCTGCTCGCGGCAGGCCTGGAGCCGGGACAACCCGGGCTTCGAGCCCGAGGAGGACGGGGCGGCGGCGGCGGCGGCGGCGGGGCCGGTGCTGGAGATGGACGTGGAGTGGGGCAGCCGCTCGGCCGGCGCCGCGTCGTCGCTGGGCAGCGGTGCCGGGGCAGCGGGCGGCGGGCGGCGGGCGCGGCGCGGCCCCGCGGGGCGCGGCGGGGCCGAGGGGCCGGGCCGCCTTCCCGGGCCGCCCGACGGCGCCGCGCCCCGGAGAGTGGCCTGGGCCAAGCGGCTGGCGCGGAGGCTGCGAGGTGAGGGAATAGCTGCTGCCCCGGCCCCGCACCCCTGCACCCCGAACCCCGCTCCCGGCCCCGCGCGGCGCCTCTGCCGCTGCCTGCCGGCCGTCTCGGAAGAACGCTTAGGAGTTGCTTGTAGTCCCTTTTACCGCCTGTCCACCCACTCCTTTGCTCCCTGCCCTCTTTTCCCTCTGTCCGTGTTCTTTTCCCATCCGTCCTTGCCCCTCGAGCGCATCCATCACCTTCCCGGTTATAACCTCCCCAGCACACGCAAACGAACTCGCCCCTCTCTCCTTTCCCCTGGATTGTGTAGACCTCTCTGCCTCCCAACTCTTACTGCTGAGGATTTTAAACATAGGATTTGTTTAAGTGCCAGACAAAATCTTTATAGTTATAAAGCTGCAGGAAAAGTAAACTCTATTTAGGAAATATTTTCTTCCTCTCAAATGTGGACTTCATGAAGTAGTAAATAGTATTGTCACTGGCTGGCACAGCATCAGCAGAACTATCAAAACAAACTTGATTTTAAGCAAGGATTTGTAAATTACTGTATGTCCTGTATCCCTTCTCTTGGATTTTTATGTGCATTCATAGATCATTCGCTATAATGATTTCTTTGGCTTCGGCTGTATTGCACCAAAACAAATCCCTCTTGAACAATGCAGTGTCTTAGGTGCAAGTTAGACTTGCAGAGATTATGGAATAGAGCATGTTTTCAGTAGATTTTACTGGGACAATGTTGAATGACCCAAGTCACTTCAAAATAAGAGATGAGAATAACCAGGAACAATACCAGTAGTTATTGCATTATGCGTGAACTGGCACAACTGTGTTTTGGAGTCTGCAATGGTGTGTTTGCCTTAGTCTGTTGCTGAGATGTGTAATTGCCTGGGAAAGGAGCTGCTTCACAAGAAAAAAGTAAAGTTCTTTTATAAAAATTCTTATCTAAGTAGACTGTTGAGATGCTCCTTTCGTACTGGTTGTTGCCAAGAAGTGTATGTTTTTAACTGTGATGAAAACCAGCAGTGTTTGTACATGAGGTGAGACTGAGTTAGTAATGACCTGGCATGAGTTGCTACTGTTGGTTCTCTGTCATGGTTTGTGCAGTAATACTCAAAACAGATTACCCACATTAGGATTAAGTTTGGTGCTGATTTCTGAGCCCTTTTGAACCTGAAGGCAGAGCTTAATAACATATCACTTGTGTGAGGTTAGACTCTTCGCAGACGGAAAGAAAGTTCATCAGACAGGCTCACTACCATGAGATACTGTTCTAATCACAGCTTGGTGAAATAATTTTTTGAATCATCTGTTTATCTGCATCTACAGCTTAGGGTGGTTTATGGGTGGAGGAAGAATGTTTATTTTTAGTATGTTGGTTTTAGCCGTGTAAGTTTGTTTATTTGTTTTTAGGCGTATATATATATATTTATCTTGTTCGGCTGAGCAAGCAGCAGAGCCAAGAACTGGCTGTTGGTGAAGCTGCGGGCTGTGCTGGGCAGAATGAGTGCGACTGAGCCTTCAGTGGCATCAGCATCAAGCAGACGTTGCTAGAGATATTCTTGCCCTGCTCTCATAGATGGATCCCCTGCCTGTCCTCCTGCCTAAAAGCAATGTATCTTGGGCTAGAATGACCAGTTGAGAAGCTGATGTGTGTCTGTAGGTTGAACTTCTAATTTCTGCCTTCAGGCTAAGAGGTGAGGACCACTTTTGACGTGGTAGCGTTGTGCATCCTTTCGACTGGCAGTTTCTTCTCTGTTGGGCATTAGCCAGTTATTCTAGTGTGTGTTGTGTGGGGAATGGTTGCAAAGTTACACATTCTTGCAGTGCAAGAAAACAGAAAAATATTATCTCTAATGGCCATGGATCAAGCCGCCTCTTGCAGTTTGAGACAGTCATTGCACACTGGTAATATTCTATTTTTAGCTGTAAAATGGAAAAAACTTGGACTCCTATTCTAGGAGTGTTTGGAGTGTATTAATCCCAGAGTGGTTATTATCCACAGTTTCTTTTGATTTCAGACCTGTCTCTGTGCATTTCTGGCCCTTTCATGAGAATGTTGCCATGAATTCATGGGCACAGTAAACGTCTGAGTGTGACTTTGGTGCTGCCATGTCCTCATGTGTGTCAATACTGGCTATGTTGGGCATTTCTTGAAAGGTTTTCTTAGTTCTTTTTAAATGAAAGAATCAAATATCTGTCCCAGTCACCCATGAATTGTAACTTTCATGAAGAATGCATCATGACATTTTTACTGGGAGTGTGAGCTAAGGATTGTGAGACCGTGTTTTGTTGCTGTTTTCTGACAAAGTGTCTTTGTCTGAGGGTCACTTTCCTCTCCTTCCCCCAGCCTCATTCTTTCCCCAGAATTTCTGGGCAGTCAGGTTAGTTAGTGATATGTATCTTGGCCTAAGCTCATTCAGAACTTAGGACTTTTATATAAAAATGAATTACTTTATATGCTTCTGTACCTTATAAACTTGGCTTTATGATTATATAGGCATATGGGTATATGTAAGCACAAATACATTATATATATTACATTTGTGCATTATATATATTACATATACGTATGCATGTGTTTACAAAACATTATATATGTGTGTAAACAGACAGATTTTAATTTCCTGTGTAACAGACTAGACTTTTTACTGTAAGATGAAATTTCATCTTCTTTTTTTTATTAGTTTTTGGCAACTCTTCTAGGTTTATATACTCTTCAGGTAAGCCATTTGAGACACAGAATGAGTACAAGAGATTGTTAGTTGCAGCTTTGATAAATGAATTACAAAGATTCTGTCAAAAAGCTGATGAACAGTAAATTTATATAAGGAAACAGAAATGTTCTTGGTGCTTGCAGCAGATTGTCAACTTAAATCCAGCACTGCTTACCTCCGCTATTATTGATGCATCTAAATCAGTATTCTCATAAGGCAAAAAGGGGAATCATATATGTTGTAAAAATGTAACAGCTAATGAAAGCTTCAAGTTGGCTGATGGGCAGTTTCAGAGTTCATTTAACACAAAGATCATCATATGATCTCTGGTGTGTTTTGGTTGGGTTTTTCCTTCACATGTAACTTTCTGTCAGTCTTTGCTGACTTGACTCCTAACAATGGTCTAATATGACAGAGTTTGAGTTTGCAAGCTTTCTGCTTCTGCTCACCACATTTCTTGTTGGTGAGTAATGTGCTGACAGCCGGGATTTGGCTTTCTCACCAGCTTAGCTCACTGGCTCTTCCAGCCTTTTCTTTCTCTCTCCAGTTATGTTTTCCTGCCTCTATTATGAGGGTTGCTAGTGCAACGTAGTGCTGTGTTAGAGGCTGAATTTGTGGAGTTCTTTATTATTAGTAACTCTGTAAGTGTTCCTGGATTTGTGTTTGTGTCTTCAAGAATGACCTAATGGGGAGGATTTGGCATTCTGTGTAGTAAAGTTGGAGTCTTTATCTGTAACTTTTCAAACTTGGCTTTAAAGAACAGCTTTGAAAAAGCTTTCTTATTTTGGGGCTGACACTAGTGAAGGTTATAAGTTACTAATTAAGGAATGTGAACAGAGATTAATGCTAAAACTGTTAGTGATTGCTGTGCCTATGCAAGAGAATTTTACTGGTTTACGTCACAACTTAAAAATGTGGTAGCTGAAAGGCTTCTTTCTTTTTTTTCATTTTTTCTTTTAGAAACACCTAACATTTTTTCTGAATAAACCTCATATTTGCAGGCCGAGGGAAGAGTTTCCTTATTCCCATCTCTTTGTTAGCAAACAAAGGTCTGCCGCAGGCAGATTAGCCCTTTGTCTTGGTCTTACAACAGTGGTTGCAGATCGACTGAACTCTTGTTTCATTGACAGCTTTATAATGTGTTTTGGCTGTCCCTTGTTGCTGTTCCATTTGACTTAAAATTACTGTGGTATGTTTGATGGATCCAAGATTTTTTCCTAGGGAGTCTGAGGTTACTTCATTTCCATCTACTGAGAATGTAAGGGATGTTTTGAAAGGTTGGGTGTTTAAAACACCTGAAAAGGATGGAAGTTTAGTGAATTTTTATTTTTATATGCTTTCTCTCTCACCATAAACTACAGTCAAATTGCCTTGCTTTATTTAGACTTCAATGAAGAGACGTTCCTTGAAGGTAGCAGTTCTGGTCTGAGCATCAGCAGCTTTTCCCACCTTTTTTGATGTTCTGTATTAGGCATAGGAAATAAGTATGGTGGTTACTGTGTTTTGTTTTAAGAGGGTTGTTTCTTTTAGGGATTCCATTTAAAACATCCTTTTGCTTTTCAGTTACCCTTTAGGAAGGGACCTTTCAATAGCTTCTCTTACAGTGTCTTCTTGAGAATGTCAAGTATGATATGAAGTGAGTGGCATGTGGAAACAGTTCAGCCAACACAGTTGCTCCGTTTGACAGCTTAGATGGGAGTTGCTCATTTAGGCTGCTACTAATGTTTAAATAAAAACTCTTTGTTGTGCAGGGAAAGAAACGGTGTAGAAATGCTCACCAAGGTCCTTGCTGTGTCTCTGTTGGACATGCCTTGCCTATCTAGGAGAGGAAGGTTATGATCTGTGTGTTTTTAAAAATATCTTTGACTCATGTATCCTCCTTTCACGTGGAAAGTTAGTTAAGACTACTCAGAAAAGTTTGATAATGAATGTACATTTTCATAGAATCACAAAATATGCTGAATTGGAAGGGACCCACAAGGATCATTGAGTCCAACTCCCGGCCCTGCCCAGGACCATCCCCAAGAGTCACACCATGTGCCTGAGAGTATCATCCAAATGCTTCTTGAATTCTGTCAGGCCCTGGATCTAACAATGGTTTTCATGTAAAAAAAAACCCACCACCAAACCAAACAATCAAAGTCAAACAAAAAACCCCAAAGCACTACACTTCCATTTCTTGAAGGATGGCTATATCTGTGCATGTCTTTGTATTTTTGTACCTGTTTTCATGCCATGTGGTTGTAAGTGAAAGCACTTCTGGCAAATCTTCTGCAGATTCTGTTAAGAGTTCTGTTGAGCTGTTCCTAAATTATCGTGGTATCTCGTGAATAGCTAATCCTGCCTCAAGCCCCATTCAGTCTGTGAAAGAAATTGTTCTTACTTAAACTTACATCAGTTTAAAATCTGTAGAAAAACCTGCAGCAGACATGACATAGGTTAAGCTTTCAACAGCAGTTACTATGTCACTTGTGTGTCAAATATCAGACATCTAAGCACATCATTATTTTATTTTCCTTTTAAGGTCTGTGGGGGACAAGACTCATGGAAGAAAGCAACACCAGCAGAGAGCGATATTTGAAAAGTATTTTACGGGAGCTGATTACTTACATGATTTTCCTTGTGGTCCTGTGTGTCCGTAAGTACCATTCAGCACTAATGCATCCAGTTCTGTACTATCTCCTTGCTGTCTGTGATTCCAGAATGAAGGTTGTTTGATGTAGGAGAAGAATTAATGGGCAGATACCAAGGCAAACACTTAGAATCAAGTATTTCTGTGCATGGGTTGTTGCTTGAGATTGAAAACACTACAGCTTTCTGTGCCTTAACAGGTTTGGAATCTTTAGGCAGAATGATAATATTCTTTGGTTTTAGGGAGCTTTTTTTATTATAGTACCACAGTGTAATGCTATGCATTTTGAAGTCAGTGAACGGAACTGGTAGATATGAAGAGGAGGATTTAGTCATCTAGGGCAAATAATTAAATTAAAACACCAAGTTTCAAGTTCATCACCAACCTTACGTCCAGATCATTCTTAGAATAACATTTCTTGATAGTAGCTGGAAAGGCAGAGATAATGTTGGCACCTTAGAAATATCTGATAATCTGTATTTGTGTGATGTTGGATGTTTTAAATGCATCAGCAGCCTGAGCTCAGGTGTATATGGATCACAGCTGGAGACTTCTGTGATTTAAGTGTGTCATTTGTTTTGTTGTCTTGATACCATTTAAAGTATCATAACATTCCAGAACACAAAACAGAGTAAAATTCAACCTACAAGGGAAGAAAGAACTTAGTATGGAGTTACGAAACAGATGTTTTATTTGGTCACTGGGGAGAGCAACAGCAAAATCTGCATGCATTGAGTTAGTGCATCTTTGGAAAGCTGACATGTTTCAGGTATCCAGTTTTTAGTGGGGGCAGTTCTGCTCTGAATGGCTGAGATGTCAGTGACACTTAGGTTGTCATTTATGATCAGTTGTAATACAACAAGGTGATGATTTTATTTTTTGTGAGAGGGAATTTTGGAGCGGGAAAGCAGATGCAAAACTACAATGGTAGACTGAGTCTGAGAGCAAGTCTACCCTGCTTGAATGTAGCAGAATTACTAAAAGCCCCAAACTTTATACCATTGACAAAACTGTTTTGGTGTTGTACTGCAAACCTGTGTATATACTAAATATCATGGAGTTTTTTCCTTCCATGAGTCCATTAAGAATGCTTAGTGCAGGTTTATGAAGTAGTGTAAGACTGCTTGAGGCTGACATGCTGTGCCACCAAGAGAGGTGTAGCATTAAAATGAAATTGGTTTCAGTGGGAGAAGTTTGACTTATAACAGGCTGTTAACAATTTGTTTTGCTACAGGAAAAGATTTTTGCTAAGAGAATAAAGGAAAAATGTACTGGGTTAAATATCTAGAGAGATTGCTAACTCTTTAGTATTTTTTATGTTCTATCCTTTTTATTTTACACATAAGGAATAACTGTAGGACAGTCTGGTCTGTCTGGTCTGTGGCTTGGCATGCTCTAGGAGGCAGCTTTCTAGTGCAGGCGAAATTCTATGGGCATTTCTTGTTCCCTTGTGTTTTTGAGAGTACATATTTAGAGAGAATCCAGGTATTGCACAGTCATGTGATAGATTCCATGTGCCACAGCAAAACTCCATTAAAAATAGTTCTTATTCTGTGGTCACTAAAAAAAACATTTGCTAAGGAAAACATTCTATAAAATTGTCGAAATTGACAGTGATTATTCATTTTAGACCTAATCTTTCAGACTCCTCTGAATTTTAGCCTTAAAATGTTTATAAGTATTTATAGGCAGGAACCATATCCACACCAGAGACCGTTCTCTGAAGCCATCTTGGCTTTGTACATCATTTTATAATTTATGCTCTGTGGTCCTCATCCAAATCCTTGGCCTAGTGGGAGGAAAAGAAGTAACACGCAGTCGTTTATTTCCTGTGGGGAGTTTCTCTTAAAAGGACTGAAAATCTGGAATGGAGGTTCATTTCCTAACCATAAGCTGCCAGTGTCATTCCCAGGGCCATGCAACATCCTGATTGACTATCATTAGCTGCTCAACCAGGGCGTAGTTCTCCTGAGGGCTTTGTGCCATCCACACCGGTTCTCCTTGCATGCCTTGGATAGCACAAGTCACCTAAAAACGCAGTAGCTGCCTCTCTTTAGGCTGCTGAATTATGCCTTTGTTTTTCTTGAGGTTAGTTTTTGTAGAACCATTAATAATAGAATGAGGTGTGGGAAGGAAAAGAGAGTATTAAACTGATCAGTCATTCTGTCTTCCCTGCTTTTTGTATTTCAGTCACAGTTGACAGATAAATAGTTCTTGATGTGGATTTTGTTTTGGTTTGAAGCTTAAAAATTCCAGTACAAAATATGTACATATACAGTCTGATGTATTCAAAACAGAACAAACTACCTTTTTTTTTTCTTTTTTTTTTTTTCTCATTCCTTTATCTCTGACTCCTTATCAAATCTTTTGCAGTGACTTACGGGACGGTGAGTTCCAGCATGTACTATTATACAAGGGTTATGTCGCAGCTCTTCTTGGAAACACCTGTGTCAAAAACAGAGAGAACTGATTTCAAAACTTTGTCCACCATGGATGACTTCTGGAAGGTAATCTAAAACCAAATTTTTATATCTATATTGCTGTGGTTTGCTTGTCCTGTCATGGCCCCTAAATTTAACCTGCAGGATATTATTTTCTAACGTGGTAGGATTTGTGCAAGAAGATCTATGTGCACAATGTCAAGGCTATGGAACAAAGTAGGCCTTTGATATGTAAAAGTTTAGAACCCAGGTCATGCTGGTGGGGCAAGGTGGAGCAAGGTGGTGGAATGTCTTTGGAGGACAGGTATCAGTAAGGCCTTCTGTCAGTAAAATTATCAAGTGCAATTCTAACACCTCCATGGAATGAATATCTATTCAAACATTGCTGGCAACATACCAAGTAAAATTCTGTCATCCTCCCCAGTTCACAGAAGGCCCTTTGCTTGATGGTCTTTACTGGGAGATGTGGTACAACAACAAAACCATGGCAGAAAACAAAAGCTTCATTTATTATGAGAACCTGCTCCTTGGAGTGCCTCGCATTCGGCAGCTGAAAGTCAGAAATGGTTCGTGCTCAATACCTGAAGATTTAAAGGATGAAATCAAAGACTGCTATGATGTCTATTCAGTAGCTAATGAGGATACTGCTCCTTTTGGACTTCGAAATGGAACCGCGTACGTAATATTCCTGTAGACACATACTTTTTTTTGTGTTTTCCTGACCTGGCTTATGCTGAATTACACACTAAGTCACTTGGCAAGAAGCAACTTTGCATTTGCTTTTATCTGTTCTATCTGTAACGCCAGGTAAATCCAGAGCAGCTGCCAGTTCTGCTCTTGGAGAAACCTTCCAGACTTGGAGAGGACTGTGCTCCTGATCCCTGTGAGGTCAGGAGCTGTCCCTGTGCCATTAGTAGCTGCTGTGCGTGGGAGACACGCTGCATTCCAAGCTCAGCACTGTTCTGGTATCACAGATTGTGTTGCTGCAGCAGGTTTTAGCAAGTTGTCTTCCCTGGCTGAAAACACGACTAACACTGCCCCTCTTGGAGGATGATTTGTGAGTTGAACTGTAAAAGGTCTTGGAGGTGGAATAGAGCTATGTAAATGCCAGTTTCCCTGAGGACAGGAATTCTGTGTGAGTGGGTTTTGTAATTAATATACTTGTGACACATCTTTTTATCTTAATTTTATTGTGTTTGTCGAAGGAACTTTTCTTTCTCCAGGATACATCAAAACTTTTAACTAGCACCTCTCAAAGCAGCTTTAAGTAACTGATACAGGGTTTTTGGTCAAGTTTTTTTGGTGTCTGTTCTGCTAATTTTAAGCTGAAGGTGGAAAGACCAACATGTTCTGTTTCACTTACTTCTGAACTAGTTGGACGTATACCAGTGAGAAGGATCTGAATGGGAGCAGCCACTGGGGCTTGATTGCCACATACAGCGGAGCTGGTTATTACCAAGACCTCTCGAGGACCAGAGAAGTGACAGCTCTGCAGATTGCTAGCCTTAAGAAGAACCTGTGGCTGGACAGAGGGACAAGAGCAGCTTTCATTGATTTCTCCGTGTACAATGCAAACATCAACCTGTTCTGCGTCGTCAGGTACGAACAGATCCACAGCAGCATTCAGTTGCACAGTGTGGGTTGTAGACTTGGGGTTATCTTGTGATTGCTTTGTTTTAGGACGGGGGTAAGCACATGTTTTGTATAAAGGAGACAGGCAAGTGCAGTGATGTGCCTCCCTGTCACAGAAGTGAGGCTGTACATGGTGTTTGCACTCACCATCTGGAGGCAGTCCTGGCTTTCCTGATGCTGCAGCAGTTTGGGTGTAGTTTGCAGGCGACTTCTCTAGTGAGTCAGCTGAGTCGAGTAAATACATGGGTATACAGCATCAATCTTTAATTTAGACACCATGAAACAGATAGAAATGAAAACAAATCTCTCTGTTTTCTCACTGTTCCTGAAAAGCTTTGGGTTTTACTCAAAATTGAGTGTGGTCATGTTTACACACCTTTTGTGTGGTGTCTTTTCTGAACCATACGTGGGCTTGTTTCCAGTATTTAAATAGTTATATAAATAAACCCAAATATTGTTTAGTAGTGCTTCTCATCAACTCTGTGTAAATTTGAGTATTTTCTCCTTCTTTCCTTTTTTTAAATGTAGGTTGTTGGTGGAGTTTCCAGCAACTGGAGGCCTTGTTACGTCTTGGCAGTTTCAGCCAGTTAGGCTGATTCATTACATCTCCACTTTTGATTTTTTCCTGGCAGCCTGTGAAATGGCATTTTGTCTTTTTGTTCTTTATTATACGGTGGAAGAGATATTAGAAATTCACATTCACAGACTGCGCTACTTCAGAAGTCTTTGGAATTGCCTTGATATCCTTATCATTGTGGTAGGTAACCTTTGTAATAAGATTAAACTTGCTTTCTAAAATGCACTTTGTGTAAGTATTCCTATTGTGGGTCTAAGGGACAGGGCTGTCTTTAGGAAGGATACTTACAGGCTATTAGGCTGTTCAGTCTGAATAAGACAGTTTTAGTCTTTAGTGTTGTAATGTTCGTGTGTTTTGCAAATTCTCTTGTTCTGTCTTCTACCTTCGTGTCCTGGTGCAAACTTACAGTGTTTGTCCATCATGCTTTTCTGGTTTTGTCTGTAGAGGCAGGTAGTCTGTATCAGAGGTAGCAAACTTGCCCTCTGTTCTACATATCCGATACAGACTAATGCACTGGCTTTCAAGTATGAAAATCATCTGCTTTAAAGTAGTGATTTGCATTTTGAGGAATGGGACTGGGATTTGAATATGTTTGCAAAGAACCACAAAGAGATTTGGTGTGGTATTAAATACTCACCAGCTAATACCAAGTTTGAAGAAGTGTCTCAAACTTGTGGAGTGCTAACAGCTGTCAGGGCTGCTTTCTTGATTAAGTGGACAGTGTTGCACATCAGTAATTCTTGGTGTAGCAGAAAATCTGAGTTTTGGATTTAAATCTACATAATATAACTCTCTCTGGACTCATGTCAAGCTGTTCTTACCAAAAGTATACAAAGCCAGAAGTGCTGAAATAGTTCCAGTCCCACACTCATTTTGTATCTTCAGGCTTGGATAAATCAGAGGTTTCAAGTCTTGAATTTAGTATCTGTAATCCAGAGAAATCATACTTGCATCACAGTGCTTTGTAAATGAAGGACCATTTCGGAGGATGTTTATGTGAAGTTTGTGGTGTTTGTTATACTTAATGGTGGGGGCAGGAACAAGATGCTTGGCTGTTACAGTTAGTGAAGAGTGTTCAAGTGTTGAGTGTAAAATTCATTTCACATAAAGGGTCAAAATTCTATGTTTATACCTTGCCTGAGGGCCATTAAAAAATTTAAGATTATGTACTTATGACTCTACATACATGGTGAAGTGTTCACTTACACTGATGAACAGCACATTTGCAGAGGTGAAAGCAAAAACCTTACCTGTATGGTAGAACTGCAGCTTCTCTGCTCTTGTTCTGGGCAATACTGGGCAGTCTGTACTCTGAGAGAAAACTGTAGGGCCTTTTTGGCTACTGCTGTCTTTCTGCTTTTTACTCTTTTCACTGTGTTTTTGAATTGTCATATTTCCTTCCTTATGTTTTCTTCTCTGTGACAGCTTCACTTTTCTGAGCCTGCCAGGTTTCACTCTCATATTGTCCTTCAACTCTGGCAAGAAAATTACTTCCAAATCTTTCTATTCCCAGACTATTTTTCTGTAGTCCAGGACTGTAATGGTTTTCTGGTGAAATGCATTTCCTGATAATGTCCAGAAATTGTAGTTTGGATCCCATGTCAAACAGCAGCTCCTGGGCTGGTAAATTACTCCTAAGTGAAACCTGGCCCCTCCAGCCCCTTCAACTGCTTGGCCCTAAGCACTAGTGGGATTGGTGATCAGAAGGGTTGACCCTGAAGGACTCTGAGAAGTTTATATCAGTGATTTTTTTTTAAATTTTTTTCCCCTAGGCTCTGTGCAATCTCTGGATGTTACTTTTCTGTTTTAAACTTCAGCTTTGTAGTCAGGACACTTTGAAAACAGTATTGCTTGCTTTTACTCAAAGCTCACTTCATGGTAGTGCTATAAATAACATGAAGTTCCTCGTATCAGTTTTTTCTGACATATGTGGTGAAACAAGTTGGTTTAAAATCCTAATCACCTTTTGTAAATTTGTACATTTCTTTTGCACTCAGCTCTCTGTGGTAGCTATAGGAATTAGCATTTACAGGACATCAACTGTTGATATGCTCCTGAAGAAGCTGCTGGAAGATCAGAACTCATTCCCCAATTTTGAACCTTTGGCATATTGGCAAATGCAGTTCAACAACATTACTGCAGTCACCGTGTTTTTTGTCTGGATTAAGGTAACTCCAACACACTCCTCCTTATTCTAATGTTACAATGTAAGCAGTATTCTGAGTTTCTCATGACACATTACTTGAGTTTTAGTTGTGTTTCTCCCAACATTGGTCATGCAAGAAAGTCAGAACACAGGGGTAACTTCTTGCAGATGAAAAGCAAGGTTGTAATTTGCTCCAGGTTTAGTTGGGTCATGTTTAAATCAAGAAAATATAGTCAATGCTAGTGTTTTGTCCACAGGCACAAGAAATGTTTTTATTATTCCTCGATTGCTCAGACAGTAGTTCTTAATGGGGGCTGCTTTATCCTAGCCTAGTTAAAACATGCCCATTTGATTTACTCCAAGCTTCTGAATCATTAGAAGAGTTGGTAAAGCTAATCCAATTCATTTGAAAACTCAATTGCCTTAGTTAATTAATCTAGTTAATTTAGTTATTGCTTTAGTTAAAAGTAACTTCTCCTTCCAGTGATGCTTCTTTTTGTGCTCATACTCATTTTCTGCCCTCTCTATATATAAAGTTGCAGAGGAACATTTAGTTAATAAACTAAAAGGGGAAATGTAAGATCAGTGATAAGTGGATTTCAACTCTGATGCTTAGATTCATCAAGCAAGTTAGCTAGTCTCTTACTGTTTCATAAGACAAAGCTGCATCTAATTTTTGCATCATGGTTTAAGAAATAAAGTGGCTAATTATAAGAAGTAGTGTTAAACTGAAGAGTAACAGAATAATGTAGTTTGGAAGGGACCTTGGGAAGTCTGTAATTCAACCACCTGCTTGGAGCAAATCAAAGCTATGAGATCTGCTTTTGTTGCATTTTACTACTTGGTATCTAACCATTTTCACTGAAGATAAAGATGGATAAACAGGCTTCTGGAAGTGTTTTGGTAATGCTGTTCTGAAGCCAGGGTGCCAAATATGGAAATGAAAAAAAAAACCCACACCCAAATAAGAAGTTTGCCTTCTCAAACAATTTTCCTCATGTTTCAGGCCTCAGTGTTTTTAGGAAGTGATGTATTTCTAAATGGAAATTAACTGACTTTGTCTCCAGTCATATCCAGTAAGACATCTGGTGTAAAAGGCTGGAGAGCAATTGTATTAAGAAAGTGTCTTCCTTGTCTTTACCGGTTTTTCTTGTGTTTTTTTTTTTTTTCCTTTTAACAGCTTTTCAAATTTGTGAACTTCAACAGAACGATGAGCCAGCTATCCACTACCATGTCTCGCTGTGTCAAAGATGTCATTGGCTTTGCTATTATGTTTTTCATTATTTTCTTAGCATATGCTCAGTTGGCCTATCTTGTCTTTGGCACTCAAATTGATGACTTCAGCACTTTCCAGGATTGCATGTAAGTACAGGTATAAAAAGTGCAAAGAATTTCCCAGTACACTGGTAAATGGATCTGCTTGCCTTATCAGAGGCGAATCCTTATGACACCTGTCTAAATAGATAGCTGCAGACATATCAGTGTTGATGGAGCCCAGTACCAAATGCATTTTTTTTATAATTTTTAGCTCAGAAAATGTTTTTGCTGTGAGATTAAAAATACACTATAGTCAGATCAGTGAGCTAAAAATGGCAGGTTTTCATTGGTGGAAATGACATGGTTCTTACAGCAGTTGGTCGCGTTCCCAGACAAAGCAGTGACTCCGTGTTCGGCAGGTACGTGCTTACTGAAATGTTGGATGCGCAATAAGGCTGTGCTCCTGAATAGTATTTGTAGTTGGTTGACTCAAATGGAGTCTATCTTAGCTAACCAGAACATTTGTAAGCATCTGCTGGAGTCCAGGACAGTGACAGGACTTAGTATAAAGTTGTTAATCAGTTTTTCCTTTATTGATTTGCTACAACGTAACCTGATTGTAACAGAGGCAATTAACAGGTTGTTCGGTAACCAGTTCCCCCTGCCCCCTAATGGAGAAGTGGAGGAACTTGAAATATGCTGATTCTGCTGTAAAATTTCAAGCCTCTTCCAGCCCTGGCACTGTCCAGACAGCTTTAGAGGGAGAGGGTTGGGGTTGTATGTATGTGAGAGAGATGGTAGTGGGTCTTAAGGCTCCATAATGGTAATCTTTTAATTAAAAATGTTTTGCTCTGCTTCCTGTTGCCCCCAAGCAACTGAAAAGCAGAGGTAACCACCCTGGTTTTGTTCGGTGTGTGTGGCATCTGACCATGAGTTTGGTTATGCCTTGAGAACTGGTTATTGGAGTGCCTGGTAAAGTACTAGGGTAGTGCAGCTCTCTCTGCAGCCCATCAGTCAGACTGTTAGAAAGAAATAGTTTGAATATCCTTGCACAGCTCCAAAAATGTTTTCTTCAACTCCTGGACGTGTTTTGTTTTTTTAAGATTTACTCAGTTCCGCATCATTTTGGGAGACTTCAACTTCACAGAGGTTGAAGAAGCTAATCGAATTTTGGGACCAATTTATTTCACTACATTTGTGTTCTTTATGTTCTTCATTCTTTTGGTATGTACACTTTGGTTACACACTCTTTCATTTTTTGCTTCATTTAAAATAGATTTGCGTTGTATGTTTGTTGTCGTTCGCATGTAGTGCTCCATGCTGTGTTTTTTTTTATTTTTTTCTTTATTATTATTATGAAGAATTTTATTTCTAAAATCTGAATAGTGCCTGGTTGGCATACACAGCAAACCTGTGTTGAAAAGTACCTGTAGTAGCTGTCCAGGCTCTTGGTTCATAAAGTGCTCCAATATGTGGCTGGCTGTGTTTACAACAGCCTGGTTCTTGCATGCGACACACAGATTTTCTGCCAGTAGAGACGAGCTCATCAGCAGTGCAGCAGGCTTCAGATATTCAGGTTTGCCTCTCTTCCATCTTCTTTTACCTCCCAAGGGCAGAGTAGCCCCTGTCTTTCTCCCCTTCCCAATGCAGATTAACTGTACACTTTTCAAACAACGTTATAAGAAGCTCAGCTTACCTGAGAGGCAGCATGTAGGCATTACTGACAAATAAATCAGTGTGATTGTGAGTGAGTGCTCATCTTTTGTATACTCTGTTAATACTAGTATTGAATCCATATTACAGTCTTATTGATAATTTATACAATAAAATGGAGGGAGGAGACCTCTCTCTTCGAAACCTAGGATACCAATAAATTAATTTTTTAATGTTAATACAACTGGAGAGCACTGGTGTCTTCTACCTGGATGTACTTTTCAGTTAGTTTGGTACTAATAATATATAGTAATTTTGTTTCTTATGATAGCACCAGATGGAAGCAGTTATCTGAGCAGGAAACTTCAGATCACTCCCCAAACTGTGTGTGTTTTGGTAATTTGATAAGGTGTCAAGTACTGGAGCAGGATTTTACTAACCTTACATCAGTCCTGCATCATCATAACTTTTAGAGTTATTTAATGACCCTCTTACTTAATGAAGCATTTTATTAGTATTATTTGAGATGAGGAGGAATGGCATTCAGATTTAATTTGTGGGAAAAGACTTCATCTTGAGTGTTTGCTAGTAAGGAAGCAGAGAACCTTGGGAGTTCAGTGAGATGGAGCAGTGGCCAGTAGGAAAATAATATGGGTCACTCTGGCCAAAGAAGCAAATGAAGCAGGTTTTGTATTTGCTTTGTAGTTGATGTTTATGTTTATGTAAGAGAGACATGTGGAGTCTGACGCTGGAGACCAGTCTGAGACCTGGGAACTAAGTTAGGGAAAATGGATAGAGAGCATCAACTCTTAATTTGGGCAGCTGAAAGCAAAATAGTCAGTAGTCAAGTTATGTCTTACTTCTCTAGTGTTGAGCAAGAATGCATGAAGAATACAGCACTGGAAGGTTGTCCTAAAGCATGTTTTTTCAGTCCATGAGGTAACAGAGGTTTAACACAGCCTTTCTGTATGAGAGTGGCACATGGAACATGCCAGTAAATTTAGTAATTCTTCTTGAACATGAGTGTCCAACTTGCAGCTCAGTCATGTTTATTCCATGTCCATCAGGAACCTTTCAGTAATGACAGTATGGCTCAAGTCAGTTAAATGCTTGGCACAGGGTTAATGAGGCCAATACTTTCTCTTTTCTCTGAAGAAGCAACCAGGCTCTTGTCAGACTTGGTGCCATACATGCCAAGCGTCTGATTTTAAGCTTTTTTTGTTTTTAGTGTGAAATGCAAACAGAGCTGTAACTAGAAAAGAACCTGTTGTTTGTGCTCTTTATTACAGGATGAGTAGTTAACTTGATTCCTCGGGCATTTTTGTTGCCAGCTGTGTTGCCTTGATTGATTCACCGTTTTTACCTGTGTAAAAACCAGGTAAAGGTTTTTACACAGGTAAAGGTTTTTACACAGGCCAGGTTTGGCCAGGTAAAGGGCCAAACATACATATAACGTTAAACAAGCTTAGTTTAATTGCCTCTGCTGTGTGTAGGTGTGAAGCCTCTCTGGAAAGTAATTCTCCAGTTATGTTAAATAACTCCCTTGATTAGAAGTTGTTATACTGCAGCACGCATTGTATTTTAATATCAAGCTCTTGATGTTAGTGCTTTTTAAACAGCCCACCATTTTCTCCTGGCCTTTTTTAAAAAAAAAAAATCATACATATGTCTGCACATGTATAAAAAAATCATAGGAGCAGTAGGGCTCAGACCTGTTGAAATTTCAAATTGGGCTTTTTGATTTCTCTTGTGAACAGAACATGTTTTTGGCCATTATCAATGATACATACTCTGAAGTCAAGTCGGATATGGCACAACAGAAGGCAGAAATGGAACTGTCTGACCTTATCAGAAAGGTAAAAGTAATATTTTGTTTGTTTGAAGTCTTATTCCTCACATCTGAACTTATTTCATAAAACACTACATTAATTGTACAAAGTAAAAGTGGCAGCAGCTGGTGAAAATATACATCTCTTAAAATAAATGAATCTGAGCTGAGTGTAAATTAACTGAATGAAAACTTTCCAAAACAATGTATTTTAGTCATCTGAGACTGCTTTGAATGATCAGCCTACTGAATATGATAAGGGATTTTTCTGTCTAGATACATACAGAAATATTAAACCGATGAAGATAAACTGGTATTTGGTACAGTCACAGAGTTCAGATTTACTCCATTTCAGGCAATAAGATGAGACAAATCTTGACTAATGTGCTGGGAGCTCCAGAAGCAGCTGTCAGTAAGGTTGTTGAATACAAAGTTGGGAGCCTGAGCTGAATCCCAGTTGAGGAAAAACATGTTCATGTGCTCTGGCATGGATGCAATGCTGTGCCATGGTCAGAAATGTCTAAACACATACACAGCATGACAAGCAACACAGAGTTTAAAACTTGTAAACTTGTTATTAGAACAGAGCAGTGAAAAATGCAATTTTTGGATGAAGATTCTTTTAAAAGTCATTCCTACAACTGAAGAATGAGAGATTAGTAAAATGACTGCAGCAGGTTGTACCTTGCAGCATTGTTTAAAACTGTCAGTAGCTGCAAAAGGTGTCTTCGTAGGACAAAATACTCCATTCCTACTGAATATTTGAAACACAAATTGAATGATGAAAGCCTTACCTATGACTGCAAAGGTATTTAAATGCTGAAATAAAAGATGGGTAAATTGGAGGAAGAGACAATTCTTTTGGGACTTTTAGAACACACTGAATGATAGCATAGCTGACTTTTGTAATCAAAGTTATTAGAAATCAAATCTTAACATTTCATGACAAACACCAAAATTTCACTTTCTCTTTTAGGGCTACAACAAAGCCATGATCAAACTTAAACTGAAGAAGACTACTGTTGATGACATTTCAGAAAGTCTGAGACAAGGTGGGGGAAAACTAAATTTTGATGAACTCCGGCAAGATCTAAAAGGGTAAGGGAAGTGTTACTGCTTGTCTTGAATAGGATTCCCAGAGATACGTGATCTTAAGTTTCTGATGTGATTTTTTTTTAGCTTCTGTGATGTGGCAAGACTCCACTAATAAAGACAGATAGCAGAATACTTTTCTTTTGGTTAGTGGGTAACAAAGCTTGTGCTTTTCCTATGTCTGGTGGGAGTTTTATGTAAACAAACAGAGGTCCACAGGTGATCAGTCTTTGCATATGGGCCTACTGGCATTGCACAAAGGCAAATTCAAACTGTGATATGGAACTGTGGAAGACAGAAGTAGGAAAAGAATGGTCAGCTTGAGGTGTAAGAGATGTTCTAACTAAGGAGGTCTGCTGAGCGCTGGCCCCTGCAGTCTGCACTATCGCTGGTGTTGCTGCATTGGGGCAGCATCCCACATTAGAGAAAGGATTTGGAGCTCTAGGGCCCAGCCTCCTTGAATTTCTGTGTTGTGGGGAAAAGGTTCTGAGGAAGCAGAGTTCTAAGACCTTTGAAGAAATGGTAGTGTTTCTATCAGACCACTGAAGAAGTTTGTGAAAAGGCAGTAGGCCAAGGAAAGGGAATAAATCAAGGAGGTATGGAAGGGATAGTTGGGAAGGAGCAGGGTGCAGTGTAGGGGAGATTGGTGCTATAAACTAATGAAAGGTGAGGAGTGAGGTTTTTTTAATCCGTGTTGCAATGCTGGGATCAGTCATGTCTTTGTTTTGGAGATGAAATCTGTCTGAAGTGTTTTCTAATACTCAGAATTCTTTCAGCATCTGGAAAATGGAAAGTAAGGGAACTGCTTTTACTGCCTTTTCAGGAAGGGGCACACAGATGCAGAGATTGAAGCAATATTTACCAAATATGACCAGGATGGAGACCAGGAATTGACAGAGCATGAACATCAGCAGATGAGAGATGACCTGGAGAAAGAGAGGGTGAGCTCAGCATTAGGAGTGCTGTGCCACCAGCACTGTCTGCCAGTCTTCTCCCTGTGCTGGTTTGCTGCTTCAGAAGAATTCTCTTGTTGCCCTTCACATGTGCTGTCATCCCTGGCTGTCTGAGCAGCACTGTGAAAAGACACAGGGGAGCTGATGGAGGGCGGGAGGTCTTGGACCTCATCATCACCATTCCCCATGTACAGGTGAAAGTTTATACATCTTTTCTCTCTCTGGCATGTGTTTTCACAAAGGAGGATTTGGACCTGGACAGGAGCTCTTTGCCACGTCCTCTGAGCAGCCGCAGCTTCCCCCGGAGCTTGGATGACTCTGAGGAGGATGAGGATGAGGACAGCGGACACAGCTCCCGGAGGAGGGGCAGCAGCTCTAGTGGGGTTTCCTATGAGGAATTCCAAGTGTAAGTTAATCCTTCTGAGGGGGACAAATCTGCATGGTGGGTTTTGGGGTTTGGTTTTTTTCCTTGTGGGTTTTCTCCTTTCCATTATATAGTATTCTTTCCTCTTGAGTATTAAATTATTGAGTAACTCTTGAGTATTAAATTATTAATAAAAAAAAGTGTTATGTTTTTATGGTGCACCTTTTAGTAGCTTTCAAATAAATATCTGAACTGGAAGTGCTTTAGAGAGCCTTGTGAGAATTGGTTAGAAAATAAAAAATTAGAATAATAAACAAATTAAAAACCAAAACCAGCAAAAACCCCCATGTCCTTAAAACCTGGTCATTGAAAAGACAGATAAAATGGTCATGTTAAAATGATGCCAGAAAACTGTTATGCTTTTTTAAGTAGTAAAACCTCAAGGGTTTTTTAGGTTCAGTAAGAATTTCAGCTGTTGTTTCTAATAAGATTAAATTACTTGTGACTGTGAATTTTGTCTGAAATGACAGATCTCCATATGAATTAATTATAGTGACACTAGATGAGTAAAGAACTAGGTAACTGGAATGAAAAAAATTTTATGATGATGCCCTAAAAGCAGTGAAAACAGAGAGAAATATGTACTTTTTTTTTCCCACGTGCTTTACCC
Organism: Empidonax traillii; assembly: GCF_003031625.1. NCBI lineage: Eukaryota > Metazoa > Chordata > Aves > Passeriformes > Tyrannidae > Empidonax > Empidonax traillii. The sequence continues at coordinate 1,133,854 of NW_020955337.1, read as the reverse complement.
CTGTTCTATCTTCATGCTCTAGTGTACGCTCTCCCTCCTGGACAGTAGGACTCGTTTGTGGGAAGTCAGAGGGGCGCTTGAATAAAAATGGTGTCTCATCCTTATCTGCTCTGTATGTTGACATGCTAGAACGATGCTGACTGGGAAATGTCAGAGTCACTGAAGCTCCCACTTGTTGCCCTCAGACTCATGAGGCGGGTCGATCGCATGGAGCATTCCATCGGCAGCATCGTTTCCAAGATCGACGCGGTGATTGTGAAGCTCGAGGCAATGGAGAGAGCCAAGATAAAGAGGAGAGATGTGTTGGGAAGACTGTTAGATGGAGTGACAGAGGTAGGGATCCCACTCTCTCCGGTCTAGTCACAAACTGCACAGCTTCCTTGCTGTTAGCACTTCTTCCTAATGCTTGGCTGGGGAGGGAGGATTGAAGGAGTATTGGAAAAGGTGAAGTGGGTGATTTATTTGGCAGTGACCAAGGGATTCTGCTTATGTGTTAGGAAAACATGGAATTTAAAACATTAAATTTTGAGGGCACGATCCAAGGTTCAGGTATGACAGTGTGTCTTATAGCAGGCCTGTGCTACCATTTAAACCCATGCTCTGGACAGCAGTGATGTTCAGGAGTTGCTGAAGCAGCTCGTTCATCCCTTAGTGTCTGTTTGGATTAATACAGCTTTATGGACTGTTAGAGTCTTGGGGATCCAGCCCAACAGGCCCAGCCTGTTCTTATTCTCCCATGTTTCTTCTGGGATTGTGTGTGGCAGGGGGGAGCAGGTCATTTCTGTCACAGAGGTTACCTGATTTCTACTGCTGCTCCTTTCACCTTCTCTTTCTTGAGGGCGTTTTGGAAGTGGACAGTGTAGAAACATGTTATTTCTGTGGATGCTAAAATCTGTCAGCTTCCTGATGGGAGCAAGAACTCGCAGAAAAGGGTTGTCAGGAGGTGGGTGTTACCAAGAGGACTGTCTTGGAGGGATATGTAGGTCAGACTTGCAACTGCCCTATCTCAGATATGGTGATCCTGGGTGTTACCTGGTTTTGAGGTGGGGCTTCTTCGTGGGTGTGCTCTTCTCAGTGTATTTTACATTTCCAGAGGTGGATTTAAATACAAAAACTGTAATACAAATTGTGCTTTCCCAAGTAAAGGCAACAAGCTGGGCATTATATCACTGGAAATAAAACAATTTACCATGGCAGCTATGTTTCTCCACTGGCCTGTGGAAGTACTTGAGTGGTGTAAGAATTTCCCATCGGGTTTTGCTTAGACTGCAGATTGGAGGCTGTGATTCCAGCTTGTGTCTTTTAATGTGTTTAGGATGAAAGACTGGGCCGTGACAGTGAAATCCACAGGGAACAAATGGAGCGACTTGTGCGAGAGGAGCTGGAGCGCTGGGAGTCAGATGATACTGCATCCCAAATGAGCCATCGACTGGGAACACCACTTGGACTGAACGGCCAGCCTCGTTCGAGGAACTCTCGGCCATCTTCTTCCCAGTCAGATGGTATTGATGGGGGAGGAGGAAATGGGGGGAACAACATCCACATGTAGGATTAACTTTGTAGGGGATTCCAAATGTTTCAGGTCAGTATTCAGCCAGCAAATACACTACACTGTTTCCCAGCATGAAGTGATCATTCTGGTCAGAGCACTAAGGACAACTTTCACTGGTGGGCAGAACTAAATATTCTCTTCATAAGTCATTTTCAGACCTATGTAAGCCATTTATCATGTTTGGGTTACCAGCAGCGAGACTGTCAGCCCTGGAAACAAAAATGCAGGGAACAGAATGGATATCAGGTGTGACAAAGTCTGCCGGGACAGAAATTTGATTCCATACATGTATTATGGGGAACACTTTCATGAGAGCTGCAAGCATCAGACAAAATAAGGTTCTGTGGCCAGCACTCTAAAATGAAAGGCTATGAGTTTTCTCCTTTCTCTTGGAAAATATGGTTTTTAAATTATTTAAAAAGCAAGTTTTAAAAGAAGATGGCATCAGTTTATTTTCTGATTCTTACAATAGCTGACAGTTTCCAAAGAGAGAAAACAGCACTTTTTTTTTTTTTTAGATTTGAGTTGCTGTCTCATTTTCTGAGTTATTCTTGGTGTACCAACATTTTACCCAACATTTTCCTGTTTCTGAGAAGTACTACATTTCTTTAAACAGAAGAAAGTGCACTTAGTTTGTACAACTGTAAATTACATGATTCTGTAGCAGAAACTGAATGCATTATAATTAGCATTTCAGAAGTAATATTTGAGAGCTGCTTCTTCTCACCCAAGTAATATAATAATTTTCATCTGTGTTGCAAAGTGTCCATTTTTTAATGCCCTGTTTTCATGATTTAAGTGTTCCTGGGATAAATATTGCAGAGGCTTTAGGTCAAATATGACTACTTTGCAGAAAATATATTATTTACAAGCACACAAAATTGAAAAACACTAACTCTTCTATGAGTGGGAGAAGGGGCAGAGAACTTGCTGACAGCTGGCAAAATCTGATCTTGTGCCATGTGAAGTTCTAAATCACATCTCAACTCTGCAGTCTGTATTTACATTTAACAGAACCGCTTCTAAAATTATTAGGTACATTTCTACATACGCTTTTCTGCTGAGGTGCAACAGATGATTCCTTTGGTAAAGATGTTTGTGGTACAATAACTGACCTTTTAATTTCCTCTGTTTCTTATGTCATAGAAGCTTTGTTTTTGAAAGGAAATGCCACATTGAAATTATGTTGGTTTCCTATAGAAAGCATTATAGAAATATAGAAGGCAGTGTTTGGAGTTTTGCCTAGCAACATGTGTCCATGTGTGGAGTGCTGGTTTAGGAGGGAGGTTGTCAATGGTGCTTTCTTCCTGAAGATGGCAGTTGTCTTGTATTTAAAGAGCTGGTGAAATGGATAATGGGAAGCTACACGGTCAATTGCATCTTAGCTATTACTAGGGTATACAGGGGAAAAAATGCCTGTTTAACAAAGTATAGATAGCACGTGTTGGTGCCTTTTGTTTCAAAAAGCAGTTGTTGCCAGGGTTTAGCTCCTCATTCTTGTGGGAGTACTGCTCAGGCAGAGCTTACATGTTCCATATATTCTTACAATGGCACTGGCTGGATGTGCAGTGACTCAGACTGCCTTTCCTCTAACCAGAGAATTTGCTAAAACTAAATAGACTTTGTGCCTTTTCTCTTTTTTAAGTTTATGGGAAACCATACGCACAGAAATGTAATTAATGCAAGGTAGAACAGGAGGAAATTCAGTGTGGAGATTGGAATTTCATAGTAGTCTTGTGTCGAGAACAGAACTATGTGGGAAAACAGGTTGTGATTCTTGTGAGGTGGTTTTTTTTTTCTTTCTGTGGGTTATTTTGTCCTGTACTAAGAGGAAATTCATACTCTTCCACAAGAGTTCCCATCAACTTGCCAAAACAGCACAGTGGATAGCGCATTTGTGTGGAATGAAGACACTCGGACTAAGCTCTATCTTGCCTTAATTGATCAAATTTTTGGACTGTAGAAACCTTTCTGAGAAGAGTTTTCAGTGTTGAACTGGCATTTCTGACTTCAAACAAACAAGCAAACCAAAAAGGAGCACTAGCTGTACACATGGCCAGCTGGTGTGCAAGGAAAATACCAAAGCAATTTAAATATACAGAGCCTTATCTTTATATACATATCCAAAATGTGTAATGTGATGGCATGTGATACGATTTACAGCTTAAACTTTGAGGCACACTGACCAATTACGTGTGTGTAATACGTAACTGGTGTTGGGTTTCTAGGGTCAAGGCTCTACATGCTATGATAGTATTTAAAAATCAGTGACTGCGGCCAAATGACTCAAATTGTCCAGCAATCATCTGGGATTTCATTAAGGGTACTCTGTGTTAAGATTCGTGCCTGTGGCCTGTCAGTCATGTGGCATGCAGAGGTTTATGGCAGCAGGGACTGAGGAGTGTGCAGAAGTGATCCAGTGGTCATTTTTTGTCGAGGCAGGGCCTTCCTGGGGGAAAAGAAAGCACACACAGACCTGTCAGTATGGTTTTACATGGGCTTCCTGTAAAAATGTATCTTTCAAAATGTAAATTCACCTTTTATTTGTACTATATGTTTATTATGAGAATGTCTGCATTCATAGCTTTATTTGTTGAGGTGTATTTCTGTAACGTGTCGTTACTTAATAACAAACTTCATCTTGAAGTGCAATAAGTTCCCGTGGGGTACCCCTGTGTGTTGACAGTGGGCCTTGTAGTAAGTGCATTGCCACTTGAAAAGTGTTACAAATGTTTTATTAATTCATTTTTCAATTTTAGATTATAATATCATTTGTTACTTAGTAGAACGGTAAGAATTTTGCATAGTAATATACAGTGTTTGATCTTATTAAGAAGCTGTTAATTATGCAAGTCTACAATGATCAAGAATGTATTGATCTGTAAAACTGAGCACTTTACTTCCTAATAAACATTTTATATAATCTATAAAGCAAACATTGTGCCTTTTGCTTGGTTTGTTTATAATGGAACTCGAGGAATCCTCTGTTTTATTTGTGTTACTTTTATCACATACTTTTAGTCTCAGATTACTTAATAATATACAAAAGGAGTACAGGGTGATGATGAACACAGAGGACAGGGCTGATCCTGCTGCTTCATTGCCCAAACAGTTCTTCTTTTTTTAACACTTCATTTCACATTTGTGTTTCTGCAAATGCACAGCTCTGTTTTCTGCTATTTCAGGTAGCAGCTCTGACTGCTGGTAACTGTCTCTTCATTACTTCACAGTAGCTGTGTAAGTAAACTCTTTTTTTTTTTCTCTATTCCCCTTTATTTTTCCCCTTGTTTCAGGGAATCCTACAGCATCTGGAAAGTTTGAGTAGTGTTTGGAAACCCCAGGCTCTCACATGCCCATAGTTCTCTCTGGACAAAGCTTTAAAGTATACTGTAATAATGAAAACTGGATGTTTAATGTAAATCAGTCTCAATCTTTAATGAAATACATACTGAGTTTAGTAAGTATGTTAAGCCTTTAGTCAGTGCACTATAAAAGTCACAGTTTGTGGGAGGTGGGAACCTTTTTGTTATTGAATACTGTGTGTAAGCTACAGCTTTGGTGACTTTTTAAGATTTCTTCAGGAAGTACAGTTTGAGATGCCTATTCGGAATAAGAGCCACGTAATTCTTCCAGCATCACGTGAATGCCTTGTATAGTTACTCTTCTCCAGTAAATCTAAACAAGAAAAAACACCTGAGGAAAAAGGGAAAAAATTAACATTATGATAAAAGGTCTGCAAAGCACTTGTCACTTGCATAACAAGGACCTCCAGGTTTTAAGTGCTGATCATGCAAAATAGGTGCAGAAAAGTAGAGGGACAGCTTAGTGGTTCAGGTGGCTGGCTGACATGCAAAAGAGTTGTCTGTCTTTTATATGTGTCACCTCACTCCAATGCCTTAACACTCTCGGGTGGTTCCAGCTTGTTTCAAAGGACTGTTACAAACGTGCTACTTCAATGTCAGTAGTGCTAAAACAGCAATGAGATCACAAGCAAGTTTTATCTGTATTGGAGGTTCTGGCAGCTCTTCTGCTTTGCTTCTGCTGCAGGGAATACTCATGGAGACTGAAACTTGCATCCCAGGAGGTAAAAAAAAGGTCTGAAGGAAGTAAACTTGCACCTTCTGTAGCAGTGCTGAACTGGGAAATGTGTGGAAGCAGGTTTACAGCCAGGTGTTTAGGTATTTTGGAGGCCTATCAGCAGTGGGATGCTAGGAGAAGAGCAAGCTTTTTGAGATTTGGGAAGTGCACTGAGTTTGTGTGGCCGACAAAATGTTGTTAGTAATAGATGCAATATGCTGCCAAAAGACTGATCATGACAATTTGCATCAGCCACAGTTTTATTGGTGGCATTTTGACAGAAGTTTAGTTCAGTAAATTCAGTCATTTGCAAAGTCTTGAAAAGAGTTAAAGATTAGCAGATACTCACAGGGGACAAAATGCTCATTAAAAATCCATCTATCCAAAACAGAACAACAGTATGAAACTCCTACAGAGCTAGAATTTGTTTAACTTCTGTTCAGATTTTGAAACTTCTACTTTCCAAAAAAAAATCCTTCCAGTGAGAAGAGTTAGGCTTTACTTTCAAGGAAGTCATATTTAAGGTGTTTTCAGAATATACTTAACAATGCTGTGACTGCCAGAAATGCTGGTGTGTGCTGGACAGGCTGCTGCTTTCCACTCTTACACGGAGAGTGGTGTGGTGTAAACTACAAAAAAATGCACAAAACAAAAGAATGGAATGAACTGTTTAGCCTGAAAGGAGCAAATTCCAAGGTAAGCACGCTTCTGTTCTGCTATCAGCTTTTCCTGCAGCCGAGGTGGACGCTGTAAGATGGAGTTCCCCAGCTCCCCAGTTACAGACGGCTGTGGATGCAGCCGTGAGAAACCTTCCGCTGCAGGAAGGCAGAGCTGCTGAGCATTGGAAACACTCAGTAACCAGGGGCCACTGCTGTGACCCTGAGGAACAGCTGATCCAGCGAGGACGTGGCCAGGGTGTTCCCTGGGGAGTCTCTTTCCCCACCTGGCAACACCCAACCTCTTCGCTCCTTCAATCGTCTCCTGACACAGGAGGAGACAGCCACAGATTTGAAAAGCACTTGGCTGAAGGAGGTTTGTCATGTTTATCATATAGAAAAGGCATGCAGCTGTTCTGGTTTCAGAATTGCTGTATGTTACAGAGCTTTGAATGATGTTATGGTAAAGATACCAAGTTGTGCTTGACAAGATAGTCTTGCTAAGCCAGGTAAATGACAAGGAATTATTTAGCAAGAAGTCCTGTCAGAATATGACCCATTTCATCACAGTAATATGTATCAAGGACTGAGATGGATATACTGAGGCATGGCTCTAGAAACTCGAACACAGATAACTTGCCTAAAATTTGTGATACCTCTCTATGGTTTTCTAAACAGGCATTTTCTCTTTCATTCAGAAAAATGATTGCTTTGCCACTGTGACCCCCAGAAAGCAGGAAAGGAATCCTTGCATTTCTCCTGGTAGGAAATTTCCATTTCTATCAGTGTTCCTATGATGCTAGAACTGTGTAATAAGGGCCAGCTGTGTTTCCTGGCTTAGTCATTTGAAACAGTTAAGTGAGGAAACAGGTTTGACAAGGGTTTTAACTGTCTTAACTGGCTGTTATTTCATGCCCGGCAAGCAAAAGGAGGAAGATGTGGACTGGGAAAGGAAAAGCATTTATGTTACATTCAGGAGACTTCCCTTTTTTTTTTTTTTTTTTTTTTTTTTTTTTTTTTTTTTTTTTTTTTTTTTTTTTTTTTTTTTTTTTTTTTTTTTTTTTTTTTGTTTTTGTGGTGCAGAGAGGTAAATATAAGCTCGGTCTGACAGAGGAGAACTCATTGTAAAAAAGGAGGGAAATATTTAGATTGAAAGAAGACTGTTTATGTCTGTAAGAACCATAATCAGACAGACTATTTAACAAATAGAAGTGTGTCACATGGAAGACCCAGGGGAGCAACTACAGAAGTCTTTTTTGGTGTTGCTGTTATTTACATTATCAGATTGTACTCCCTCCTCCCGAGCTATACCTGTTGTGGAAAAGGACACAGCTAAACACAAAGTGAGCTATTGCGCTTTACTGAATGTTCAAGAGGCAGCAAGTTGACTTTTGTGAAAATAGCATTTTGCCAGTTAATATTAGAAAACCATTGCCCCCTTTTTTTTTTTCCAAAATAAATGGTGTTCTCTTTTGGAAGATTATTTGTATAAAGTATGCAGAAAACCTGGCACTATTAGGCTGTAGCAAGGAATACTGAAATTTTTCATCCTGGAAGTAAAAAAATAGAGTACTTGTGATCCCAGAAAAAAAAAATCTGTAAACAGAAAATACGTGACTACAAATCCATAGCAGAGGTTGTTTGGAGAGGTTTGACTCACCTTGGACTGATGCTAGTGTTTGTCCAGAAACAGTTTTTGTCACATTACCTGTGGTGCCTGTCTGCAGTCATCCAGAGCAGGATATTGTGTCCTAAGCACTTGACTCTGTGCCCACTGGGTCAGTGGAAAAGTAATCAGAAGGCAGGTGGCTATTTCATAATACCAGAGAGTGAGGGAGTAATTGCACTGTTGTGTTCTTTGAAGAAAAAGAGCACCTAAAATATTGGCAGGGCAGCTTTCCTGAGAATGAAATGGTCTGCTTAGACAGCATGACTCAAAACCTTAGGGCGGCAAAAATTATTTCTCTTTGGAGGAAATACGTGAAAATGGAGAAGTGTTGGTTTACTTAAAGCTGCCCTTGAACCTATCCATCTGCTTCCACATATAAAGAAACTGTTGTTTTGAGCTCTTAATCTATCTAGTTTCTGTGAAGAGACAGACATACATTATTTAATTTTTTTGTGATGCTATTTTGTTTTCTTTCTTTCTTCTCTTTATTAATTTTAATGGCTGTTAACTTCAAGTGTCTACCTGACATAAATTCTTTGTTGCTTTTACGGTGTATTTTTTTTTTTTAATCTTTCTTCTGTGCTAAAACAACTACCTAAATTGCGAATCTTTTATTGATTTATTCTCTGGCCCAGTAGGATGCTGCTCCACAAGTACCTTTCTCAGTGCCTCCTGGAAAGCCTAAATTCAGCAAATGTCTTTCCTCACAGGTAGTGAGTATATGGCCTACAAGGTTCTTGCTGTATCTAACAAGCAGAGAAAAGTCAAGAAAGACGATGGCATTTCTTCCGCAGCCCAGACCAGCCAGCCAGCGTAGCAGCTTCATCAGCAAAGCATGTAAGTAAGTCCATAGCAAGAACCACTGAGTCATTCAGGCACTTGTGAAATCTTTGCTTGAACCAATACAGTTTATAAAGCCTGGGGACACTATGAAAAATAAGTCACAATTCCTGAGTCAGCATAACTTACAGGCTTTTTAGACATGTCATTCAAAAAGTCGATTGCCTTTATCATGTAGTTCTCCAACCACATGTAAATGTGTTACAGAATCAGTGAAATAACTCGCTAACATCAGTTTTGAAAATGAGGCAGCAATTCAAAAAATGAAATCTGTTTTCTATACTATCTAGCCTTCTGCTTCCTTCATCAAAAGGAATTCAAATTGTTCCATCAGCTGGCTTGCTGTTTCAAATTCCACTGAAATAATTCTTTATTCCAGAAGAATTGCTCCAGCAGTTAATATTATTGATTATTAAATATTTTTAGCTACAGAGAAGACGCTAAAAGAGTAAAAATTGGATACCATTGATTTCAGTTTTGCCAGTAACCTTCTGTATATTAAAAGCTCCCAATTAATAGTTTCCTCCTTAGCCTGCTACTAGCACTTAGGTTGCCTTTTACTTTTTCCTCTTCTTCATAAACATAGAGCTTTTTCAGGTTTTTCCAAACTATGGCATTCAGATCCTTAGCAAGTTTTAAATAGTCTTCCTAGGATGTGACCACTTTAATTGGATGATGTATTAGCTGTATCTGTTCTTGCCTATCATGTAGGAATAACATTAGGTGCTTGCTACCAACAAATTTTATGACTGTGAGATTGCAACGGCTGATCAAATAGATGAAAAAGTTGTAATTTAGGCAATGAACAAAGAGCAAGTCAGAAATGAGTACCTCACATAACACACACAGGTGTTTGGGGGTAAAATACTTCCCTCTAGACCCCTGGTTTGCTGAGGAGGAACAAGGGTTATTAAAAACATAAGCCCCCTGCTATTTAGCAATGCTGTGCTATTAATTACAGCAAATAGAGCATTCATTACAGAGAACAAGCAATTACTTTCAGTTACTGGCACTGAAAATATAAAAACCTTAGTTTCTGTACTGAATGCAATAAAAGATTATTGTAATCATAAAGCTTCCTTCAAACTAATTGATTCAAATGAGTTTTAATAACTCTTTAGGAAGTAACGACCTTCAGCTTGCGACTTATTTTAATTATTTTAAAGTAGCTCAGATGGAAGATGTAAAAGAAAAATTGAATGGCTTGACATAAAACCTAAATGTAAGTCTTTAAAGTTTCCAAGAGCCCAGATTAAATCACTTGATGTTAAATTGTAAGCAAACTGAAATAGGAATTTTCATACACGAAAACACATTTTCAGTTGACTTATTGATATAATCAGAATCGTTAAGTTCTGCACATCACGCTTTTTAAATGCTAAATGCAAATGACAAAAATCTCAGGAAAACTGATGGTATCAGGCAGTTCTGTCATCTTTAAGCCTGAGCAATGCATGAATCTTAACACTATAAACTACTTGATTCATGGTACCCTCTTGCTAAGATCCTGCCGAAAGGAGCAAATGTCAGGGATAATTCAGATCCTAAGCCCACTGCAGTGGAAAGCAGGGATCATATCAAGACCAATTTGGAGCAGATTAATAAAAAAAAGTCTTAATGGGCCATGTACCACTTAAAGAATGCTGGTCAAATCCATCCCTAATGAGGGCGGGGAGATAGAAAAGATTGTGAGAAACAAGTCAGGACAATTAACCTTGGAGTATTAAGGAGATCCTTGAGAGCCTAATGCTTGTCACAAGGTCAAGCTTTTACAAAGCAATTATTAAGGATCTCCATAGTATCAACATACAGACACATACACATATATCAAAGCCTTTTAACCTTGGGGATTCTGGATTTATTTCTCTTCTCCTAATCACTTTTCCTCCCCCCTGCTTTCCTTATTTGTAAAGGTACCTGTTGGAGTTCCTGTAGAGCTGATGTGCCTGGTGGCTTGTGCAAGCAATCTGATTGTACTTATCAGTCCCAAACAAAAGGGGAGAACCAGATATATAATAGAATCATAGTCCCTTGGGTTAGAAGGTTCTTTAAAAGATCATCTAGTTCTAACCCCCTTGCTGTGGCCAGGGACATCTCTCACCTGAATATGTAAAGTAGAATGCTGGATATAAAAATAAAATCTTCATTTAAAGCCTATGCTGTGACAGTCAAGTCTGACATGACTACTACTGTAATTTCTGCTCTTGCAACAAAGATACAGAATTGTACCAATGTCATTGTGGAGTTGCAGAACTCAGATAAGGGATTGACTGCATTGTGCTGCTGTCAGTTCATTAGCGTGTGGGCATTCTCATTAAAATCACTGGGAGCAAATGAGCTAAACAGGGATGCACTGAGGAGTAGCAGAGCTTGTCCTCTCATTGAGCTGCATAGGAATTCTTCTTGGGTAGTGACTCGTGGGTTTGCTCTGGTCTCATGGGCCACTTCAGTGCAAATGAAATCATAGTGACAGTATCTTAACTTCTCTGCAGAGTAAAAGCAGAAATAGGTATTGGACGATGCAGGAAGAAATATTTGTTTTACATAAGTACATTCTTATAGATGGCCAACTGCTGATAGGAGTAGAAGTTTAGGAGTTTCATGGTAAATATTATCTCTGCAGTACTGTGTCAAAATCTTTTCAAAATGTCAGTGGTTTAACTTAATTTGATAGTTTCCTTTCTCATAAATTACTGCTGTGTACTAAAATCTATTTTATTTTCTGGTTGGAACACAGTCTATTATAACTCTTTAAATGTTGAAATGTTAAGGACCACCTACAACTATCTGGGCTGTAGAGTTCTACAGTTTCAAATCTGGGATGATGTTGTTTTTTGTCTCCAAAGGCAGCTTCTCTAATCCACTTTCATTTCTTTGTAGTACCACGACCTGAAGTATTCTTTCTGTTGATTTCTTTGGAATAACCACATTGCTGTTATCTTCTCACCTGTTTCCTTCTGCTTAAAAAGGACAAATGTGTAAGTAAATTAAAGGTACAGAACACTTTCTGCCAATTTTTGTGCTCTGAAGCTCTCATTTGTCCCAGCAGCACTACATCTTGCCAACAAAACAATACCATAATTAGTGACTGGATCAACATGAATCCGAAAGTCATATATATCAAAATGATAAGTTCAGAACAAATGTGAGCTGCCCAAAAGCTTAGATCATTTCATTTACTTATAAGCAGCATCCCAGCTCTGAATGTTCTGGAAAGATAAAATCTGAATTGAAATCAAACATCAATCAAATCTGTAAATACAAAACACAGCTAAAAGAGTTGAACAGATTTATTATTAGAATTTTACCACCAAGACTGATGGCTCATTGTCAGAAGTACGTGTTTCAGCATCCAACTACAGATTCTTAGATAACAGCATTCTCTAGAAAACAGTCACAGTGGAAGACTGTACTCCTGAAAGCTCTGTTAGCTTTCTGGATTCCCATTTCTGGAGCCTTCTGCACAAAGGAAACCATCAAAGGAGAAATTCATACCAGGGCAATTACATGAGACAGAGGCTTAAATGAGGCAGGAATAAGGAATTCATAAAGCCAAGTTCTGTTCTCAGTGGTTTGTGATTGTTGAAACTGTCAGGGAATCTGCACGGATAAGAAATGTTTTTGACCCAGAGCATATTTCTCTTGGATATCATCACTGATGATGTTGGGCATAGTTGGTAGAATGATTCAGTTTTCACAAGTTCAGCAAAGGACTCCTTATGTTCATGATGTGCAGAAGTCTCCCTGAGCTCTTTAGGAGGATAAAATACATTATTATGTTACAGTCTTAGCAATATAAACCTTATTGTACCTGCAAGTACTCATTCATGCAAGCTGTCAAAGATAAGCTTGAATATCTGCTTCAGTTTAATGATTCAATTCTTGAATTAGTCATCCTGTTTTAATATACTGAAATGTTGAGCAGTATTTTCAGTGGATTTACTGGAATGGCAAGGGGAAGATTTTTTCAAAATTTTAAACAAAAATGTTGAAGTTTGAAAGAGAATACTAATACCAGATGTCAAAAAATTCAAATCTCAAATGCAATTTTTTTTTCTTGTTTTCATGAGAAAGAAAGCAGAACCTACATCCTGGAAGGCTTTTAAATGCTTTCAAACATAAAAGAGAAGTGAAATCTTCAAAAAGAATTCTGTAGTTGGTCTCATCTCTTTAAGTACAGTCCTGTCTGCTGTGGCAGCATGTTTACTGTTGTCTGTAGAAATCTCATGCAGATTTTTAGAGGTGTCCTGTAAATTTGCATTAAAACTAATCTAGGCTCAGAAATTTTTAACAAAATATTCTTATCATTCTATTGGAAGTAAGATTGCCATCTTGCAAATAACGTTATGGTTGCTTATTCTCAAGCTGTGAAATGTTCTTTTGCTGTACAGGAGCCACTATGTCCCGTGCATTTTTCAGTGCCACAGCAGTTGAGTCTTCAGTAATAATACCCAGAAAAAAATTAGGATTGTTGTATATTCATTTTATTAACTTGAATGTCTGCCCATTCTGATATGCCATAAGATGCAAATCTGTCAAGACCTAATAAAAAGCCTGAATACTACAAAACTATGATTTTGTTCATTTTTAATTCTATTTGTTAATTATATGCATAGAAATACATAAGGTCAAGCTTATAGTTCAGCCATACCAGTGTAAAAGTAGAGAATCTGTTTGTTAGTATAGTTTAAGGTGACCATTTTCTGATAATCTAGGAAGAGTAGATTTTTATTTTCAGCAACAACTTATTTTACCAAAGTATAAATTTACAGCAAACTATTTTGTCATGTAGGAATAGGGTAGAGAGATTTTAAAGTTTAGCAGCATCATAACCTATTTTCTGAAAACTGATTGCACTCAAATAACCAAATTCAGAAATATTAATGGTCAAGCAAGTTTTTTTTCCTCAGCTTTTTAGGGCTCTTTGTAATATTGAGGAACTCATGTGTGATTCTATTTGTACATGTGTTCCTAAAGTCACATGCATCTGTTCCCTAAAATTCAGGTCTATGTCAACACCCTTCTGTACAAAAATCTCCTTCTAAGGTAACCTGGAAATTGAAAATTTAGCTTAGTGTGTGCTATTGTGTCTGTCAATCTGTAATTTTATCTTCATTACACTATTTCGTCTTTTCAGTTCGTTTCCTGGATGCTTATGCAGAGTTGTGACAAAGCTGAAGAAAAAAGGTATGAAACATCCATTTTTTTAAATACCTGCTTGATATTTATTAAAATATTAACTTTTTTGACAATAGCAAGTGCTACTCTTCAATTTTGTAGCAGATGTTATGGAAATTAGCAGTGGCTTCTGCAGAAACCTGTGTCTGACTACAAAAAACAGACTGTGAGATTCTGAGTTCACACCTTCAGTCGGAGCAAGGACCCCACTGCGAGGATGTATCTCTGTCAAGGGGATAAAACTCACTTATATTTGCAATGCTGTTCTACAGCATTTCTGTCTGTTTCCTCTCATGCAGTTCAACTCTGAGTAAGTGATTGATTAAAATGTTATTTCCACAGGCCCCACGTCACTTGTTTCAGAACTGACATAGGAATATTCTGGAGCACAGCTACAGGTTACAAGTGTAGAAAGCTTCATTCTGTGGTACTCATTGCAAGGGAAGTTGAAGAACAATGTCAGTTCTTTCCTATTCTCCTTTCACCCTCACTTTTCTGCCTCATGTCATTGTCCTAGGTCTGCAGCACTGCTTCCAAACCAAATATTTCTGACATAAGAGGAGAGTACGCACTCCTTCTGCTTCTGTCACTCTGCCTTGGATAATTTTTGTAAGACATAAAACTGTAGCCATCCTTGAAAGAGTCATGTAGGAGAAGGCAGAGAGGCCTGGCAGAGAGACCTAAACAAGTCAGAGGGCTGGGCAATCACCAACCATGGAAGTTTAACAAATACAGGTGCCGGATTCTGTACTTGGGACAGGGCAACCCTGGATGTATGGACAGACTGGGGAATGAGAAGCTGGAGAGCGGCACTGTGGAAAGAGACCTGGGGGTTCTGCTCAAGTCCAAGGTGGACATCAGTTAGCAGTGCCCTGGCAGCCAGGAGGGCCAACTGTGTCTCAGGGGGCATCAGGCAAAGCATCACCAGCCAGTCGAGGGAGGGGATTGTCCTGCTCTGCTCTGCACTGGGGCAGTTTCAACTCCTGTGTCCTTTGAGTCCTTTCAATGTGGACCTTGAGCCCTGTGTGCAGTTTTGGGAACCACAATATCAGAAGGATATAAACCTATTAGAGAGTGTCCAAAGGAGGGCCATGAAGATAGTGAAGAGGGGAAGCCATACCAGGGGTGACTGAGGTCACTTGGTCTGTTCAGACTGGAGGAGACTGAGGGGAGACCTCATTGTGGTCTACACCTGCCTCACAGGGGGAATTGGAGGGGCAGGAACTGCTCTCTTTTCTCTGCTGACCAGGGAACAGCATAAATCTGTGTCAGAGGAGGTTCAGGTTGGATACTAGAAAAAGTTTCTTCACCTAGACAGTGACTGGGCACTGAACAGGCTCCCCAGTGAAGTGATCATAGCACCAAGCCTGACACAGTTCAAAAAGTGTTTGAACTACACTGTCGGGCCCATGGCATGATTCTTGGGGATGGTCCTGTGCAGGGTCAGGAGATAGACTCAGTAATCCTTTGTTGGGTCCCTTCCAACTCAGTGTATTGTACGATTGTAAGTCTCTTAGAGAAATAAGGTTCTGTAAGTTTGTTTTGTATGACCTACACAAAATAGGGCAAAGACTACTGGTAACAACTCAAGAAAGAGCTATAAAGTTGTCTTCTATGCATTTTAACACATTTACTGTGCATAACTGTGCATATAATTATAGTCCCCTGAATAAAGGAGATGAGCTAGCACTGCTGCACACAGCCAGGGAAAAGCTGGCCTGCCAGGAAAGGGCTGCTGCAATCTATGGACCTCTACAAATGTAGTACCACCCTGTTTAGTCACGCAATTGAAATTGGTCACTATAAAAAAGACTAAGAGCTAATGATAGCAGCAATAAAGAGACAGTGGAGATGACTTGCAATCACACAGAGGAAATGCAAATTTCAGGACGAGGATTATGCGAAGTGGCAGAGTAAGTTCACAGTCACCTTTATTTTAAAAAACCAGTGCTTTTACCACTCCAGTGTGGTAAGAAAGACTTCATGGCATCAATCAAGTACTCCCCAGAGCAGTAATGATTCCCAAATGGAAAAGGGTGAGATGTGCATTGGGTTGGAGAGGATTTTGTTGCTGTCTCACATAGACTGTGAGCACATAAGCAGTTCAGACTGCACAGGTGTTCTGGTAAGCATCAGTTCAGATAGGATTATTTTCCAGTAAATGTAGGTGCTAATTAAAGTATACAACTATTATTTTTTAACAAGTTAAGCCAATAAAAATTACTTTTAGTGTCTAACAAGTTCATAGCTAGAAGATGCAGAAAGACTGAATAGTCTCTTGAAGAAATTATTAGTTATACACTTTTTCTGGCAGGGAAGACTGGGTCTCGTTAAATATTTCAGCAAGGTACATTAATAGTAAGTATTTAATATAATACACAAGGATTTCACATTGTTGACTTGTGTAATCATAAAAGTACAAAGGAAGGCCTCTTAAAAAAATAATCCAAGTCAGCTGCACAGTCAGTTTCATCAAACTTCTGAAGAGTGGAAATTGCATCCTTCCTTCTGGTTTTAAGAGAACTTCTTCATGAAGTGCAGTTTCAGGTACGCAATGGTGAAGAATATTAGTGACATGCAGGCAAGAGCCAGGTGGTTCTGCCACAGGCCCCAGGTACTCGCATCGATGCCTTGACTCTTCAGGTAGTCATCGCCAGTACACACTCTGCAGATAAATACACATGCATTTATAAATGTTGTCAGTCTGGAGCACCTTGGAAGATCCCTAGAAGTTGTAAGTGTGATTTCACGTGTATAGCAGGTCAGGCAAATGCCAACTATGGAACTGGTTTATTTTCTATACGTAAATTCATTTGTCTTGTAGCTCCAGTTTCCTATAGGAAGCTGAAATGGATTTTGTGAGGCTGTAAAATTGTAATTTGTGAGCATGTCTTTCAGTAAATGCAGTCTGAAGAAGCATAATGACGGATATTTGCACTCTTATAAATACTAAATATGACAACAGGTAGAATGTTCTATGCAGGCAGAATGCAAAAATCCAGTCAAAGCATCATCTTCTCTAAAAAACTCACAGATTCTGCTGGTCATCAGTGTGCATCTCTGATGCTCAGACTAATACTCTAAGACTTTTGAAGTTACTGATGGTGGGATTCGTTTCAATGAACCAAAATACTTACATTGGGCTCATCTGTCGATAGCTACTGTCGCTGCTTAAAACTGTGTTGTTAATGCTGCCACAGAAGTTCAGACCCTTCAATTCATTGATTTGTAAAGCCTTTTAAAATAAAGGAAACAATGACAACAGAAATCAGCAGGCAAAGGAATGATACATTACTGAGACGAGATATAACGCAATTAAAATTTATTCTAAAAATGTGATGGTATCACTATTATGTTGGCCAGATTTTCATTTTTTTAAGCTGAACAGCACTGTTCTTTTAAGAAAGGAATGTATGCAGCCCACACCCTGCTAAGCATGCACAACAGCAGGCTTCACCACCTCCCCCAGGATAGACTATTTCTGCACCTGCATAATAAAGCCCAAATCACCCTAGCTTACATTCTCAAAAATGAGGAAAAAAGCTTTATCTTGACAAGTTTTTGTCAAGATGGAAAAGAGAGACTGATGGAAAAGAGAAGAATTTAATTTCTTTAATTTCTTTTTTTTTTTTTAGTGATAACGGTCTTTATTTTGTATCATTTTTGTCCAGCTGCATTTCATTGGGTGTAGTTGTTCAGTTGCTCTCTCATATGAGGTGTTTCTAGGTAGCAGAAATGAGCTCTTCTAGACAGCAGTGGGTGCTGGTTGATGAGAAGCCTTTCTTGTTTCAAGATACTTGTTTCAAGGTTGCTGTACTTACGTAGCTTCATTTTGCTCACTGGACCATAAGGTTTGATTTCTTTACCATGAGTAAAAACATTCCTTTCTACCTAACCTTTTCCAAGTCTGTACACAGGAAAAAAATAGCACTTACTGTCAATCCGTATCGAGGGATGCTAAAGTATTTGAGCCAGGAGAGCCAGGGCAGGACACTTGTGAGATTGACCAGCAACCCAGAGAAAAGCTAGAGACAAGAATTACAAAAAAGCCACAACAACAAAAAAAGCAAATTACAAATTACATACTGTTATCATGTGTTCTTCTCTAGCTCTTGACCCTGCTTCTTCAGATAAAAAATCAGTGGGAAAGCATTTCTAGAGGAAAAAAATCTTCCAGTGGAGAGGGAAGGAATCATTTCTGTTAATCAGCTTTTAGCTATAACCCCAGGTCCTTCTCCCAAAATAGGTTAACAGGGAGGGCTTTACCCTGTGCATTAAACCCATCTGCTTCCTGGCACGGGGTCCCACATGGGTTTGCATGAACTGTCTGCTGTTCCTCAGGGTGTGCACCGGGTTTTCCCTGCATGCCCTGTGAACGCTGGCTGTGGGTTCGGGGCTGCCTCATTGTTTACGGTGCCTGTCTCCCAGCTGGAGCTGTTTGTGTGTTGCCTGGTTCTAACATGCCCAGCGGGGGGCTCTGCAGCTGCAGAGGACAGCTGGGGTAGTGGTCTCAGAGAGCAGGAGGCTGTGGGTCATGTTCTCAGCCAGACACATTTGTCTTTTGCACAGCTAAGGGTGAAAGAAAAATATGTAGCTATAGGTGGCTTTTCTGCTTTCAAGGCAGTTTGCTGGTTGCCAGAGCCACAATGAAGAGGGCAGAGGAGCCTCTCTCCTTCCCCCTCACACCCAAACCCCCTTTCCCTCCGGTTTTTGTTTTTTTCAAAGGACAAAACAGAATATTCAACCCCATCAGAATACTCAAATCAAACAAATCAGGATATGCAACATGCTCGACTCCAACAGTCTTCCTGCAGAATTCAGCTGAACTCAGTGCTAGCAGGATTTCTAGATTTCAGCATTTCTAGGATTTCAGGATTCGGTCTAGAAAACTGAATAATGCTACTCACAATCATAAAAACAAATGTGATAGTCATGAGTAGGTTTGCTACAGCGACCACGCTCTGTCCTGCTGCAATGGCTAGTGCCATAGAAGTGGCTGTGTAGGACACCATCATAAGGGTAAACATCATTGTAAAGAAGGCTTCTACTGTTGGTTTCAAACCTTAAAGATCAGAACAAGAAGGGTTTCAGTACAATCCTGCCAAAAGCTCTACCATAAGCTGAACACTATCCTGAATTCTGTAGTGTGTCCTGCCTAAAGACTACACTTTGTCTGACAGTGTGGGCTACATCACCAAGACCCAAGACTGCCCCTGGTGCTTGTGACAGCCCATGTGTATGCCCTGACAGTGAAGGACAGGAGGAATAACTAGTAACACTAGAGATGGCAGAACGGGGAGGAGTTAAAAGTGCCATACTCCACACATCCCAAGTGACGGCTTCACCATGGCTTCAAGTTGTCTATGAAAGGAGAAATTTCTAGTGCAATTCCATGAGCAGCAGTTGTACAGAATTTTACTGGTTTCCAGAAGAGACCTCTCCCAAAGGGCCTAGGGGGCATTCGGTGACTGTGGATTTGGCAGCAAGATCTATCTTGCTCCAGTTTCACAGTCGGAGAGCCTCTTGCTGATGTGGCCTTTTTACCTATTCCTTCGGGAAAAAATCTCAGCCAAAGCACACTGTGATGATTTTTAAGTCTTGCTTGTACTTTCAAGCTTTTGGGACATCCCAAAAGGATGTCATCATCTGAAACCTTACTCCAGGAAAATGGATGATGTTTGAATGTGTTTTAAGGTTGTAAAAGTTGGTGCCGGCAACTTTCAAAGTCTGCTCACTGACTAGAAGACATTTCACCAAAAATAACAAGTTGATACTAATTCACACAGTATTAAGATCTTAAACCAAAAATTTGTCTTTTAGGTGTTCTTGCAGGGATTGGAAAAGTATCTTGTACAAGCCATCAGAAGCTTAATATGGCCACAGATGAAAAGGAATAAAATAAACCTATGCAATAATGGTCAAGTCATGCTTCCTTCTAGGGACAGGGGAGAGGAGGTGTCATAGATTCTGTGATGAACACTTAAATCTTTGAAAGTGTTTTTTTTCTGTAGAAAACAACATGGTGTGCTAAAAGCAACTGGCAGTAACCACTGCCATGCTGATGTAGTGCTTTACCCTACATAAATATTTATGTGTACATACACATCTATAAACTACACGTCCCATGTTGATTTATTGAGGGTGTTGGGGGTTGTAATGCAACTGTAGGAGACCATACTTGCCTAACATGAAGTAAACTATGCAGGTGAAGATGATGCTTGGTAGAGTCCTTATGGGTATCAAATCAGCCATTAGCTTTGCGATGAAATACGCAGATGTTCTGTAGTACCCGCTGATATATTCATGTCTGGAACACAGAGATACGTACAGCATATGACAAATGTAATCACTAAAAATCAGTATGGTTATTTTCACATGGAGACAAATGAATTCTAGCTCAAACCAGAAAATAAGACTTTCACAGTTAGGCTGTAATGCAAATGTCCAGTAAGCCAGACAACTGAATGTGGATACTTGTGCACATGGTTTTTAGTAAATATATATTGTGTTATCAAAACAGAGAGGGTAAAAGTTGAAATAATTTTCATTTTTTTATACAGTGTAATATGCATAGCTTTAAAGAATCCAGTTAGATAGTATTTCCTGTTCTCACTAGCAAGTCACAAATTCGTAATCAATACCAAAACTGAATATTCAGGGGATTTTTTTTCCTACTCTGTCAGTGATTTTAAACCCAGCTATCTGCTATCACAGCTACTGTTTGGGGGATTTCCAGACAACTCACACGTTAAAACTCACTCACTCATTTGCAATGAGCACTATCAGTGAAATCATTTCAAAACTCTGCACTAGGTGTACTTAAAGGACAATTAGCTACAGTAGGGCAGACAAACTTGCTTTCTAACAGCACTGCCTGATAACCTGTGTATGCTTTACTTACATAAATATCTTTTTTTCCACAACGAAGAGTTCAATAGCTGAGATGCTGCTGAAACACTGGTTGGTGGTCAGAAAGAACATTGCACCCACTCTACAAAAAGGCAGAACAGCAAGCTGTTACTAAAAATGTGATGTAAATGTAGTGTTTCCACTACTGCATATGTAAATCCAACCGTAGTGCCTGAAGTTTAGCAGTCTGTGACCTCGCATCCCAAATTCCATGACAGAAGGATTGCCTAGAAGTCTGAGTCTGTGACAAGCCTGAATTACAGTGGTACGGTTAGTATTTGCTCTCAGCATGCAAGAATAGTCAGTTCTCTGATGCAGTTTTTCTATATCATTTCCTGACACATTAAAAGTTCTGAGATTGTGAGAGGCATTTGTCTGACGGCAAACTGTGAGGAACTGAGTAAGCAATGTGAGAAGTAGTTTTCACTTTTTCCACTGAAATTTAAGGCACTTCATACCCAATTTGAAACTGGGCCATTTTTAGGTAAATGCTATGAAGTGTTTCAGGACTAACAACCCAGAGGCTTCAGAGTTGTGAAATCATGTGTCAGGTCACGTATATACAGCTGTCAAAATGATATACAGACCAGAATAATTTGAAAATCTAGCTCTAGGTGCACCTTCTGACTTACTGCTGGTAAAATCAAGTTTGTGTGTATATAGAAACAGATGCAAGATTAAAGCTTTTGTTTCCTAGGTTTATGTAGCCAAGTCTGCATATTTTAATCTTTATTCTTTTCATCTTGGGAAAATCTTCGCAGAAAATAAGTTGAAGTCCTGCCATGCTGAATTAAACCTTTTTAATATGATTTTAGCACTGGCACTGGAAAGTGCCGTCCTACAGAAGCATCATCACTCATTTCATTTGGAACTGCTTGTCCAGCTTCCAGCACGGCAGGGCAAAGCTGCATCCCCCTATCAGTTCTGCAGGGACCAAGGAACATCCTCACTTTTGAGTCACTAACACAGGCTTGGCCTTACTTACTGATTTGAAGGGAAGCATTTGCTTTATAAAGCAAATGCTCCACATCAAACTTTTGAACATCCATTACTCAAACTGACTAACCTGTTCTGTAGTCCAGCGGTGTCCTCTTTAAGTCCAAAGAAAAGGGCACCTACAACCAGTCCCAGAAAAGCCGTAACACACACCTAAATGGAAAAAAAAAAAAAAAAAAAGAGGAAAAGTATCGTTCTCATTGCCTCAAAACTTCAGCAGCGTTTTTTTTTCTTAAATATGCAGCAGGCGAGTGTGGATTGACAAGAAGTATTTTCAGAAAGGAGAAAAACTGCCCAAGCTGGGAAGGCGGCCGATGGGGTGTTAGCAACCTGCAGCTCTGCAGTATTGCGAGTCTCCAGCCATGACATCCTCCAAGAAGTGCCTGAGACACAGCAGCTCCCCAGAGCCACCTTCCCGTGGCAGTGGCCAGCTGCTGCTGCCTCTTGTGGTCAAGGCAGCGGGACAGTGAGACAGGAGGGAGGGTATGGAAGCTTCAGCTGCTGCTCTCGCTCTGCCATGATACTTGGCAGGAGGCACAATCCTGCAGTGATATCACGGCTTTTCTGTGACCTCTTGTGGGGCCAGATCTTGTGGACCTGCTCCACGAGTGCTGGGAGGATGTTAATACTAGCAGTGGGAGGAGGAGGATAGCAGAGGCTTGGTAGGGCAGGTTAGAAAGAGGGATCCCCAGCATCACATGGACCTCACCCAAACTCCTTTCCCCAAGAACTGTTTCAGCCATTCTTAGGTGGTGTGATTAAATTAATTAAGTTGATTGCAACATTTCCTCCTCTCTCCCTACTGATAATCTCCACCATTCACTCTCCTTTGGACAGAAAGTCATTCCCCATCTGCTGTCAGTGACAAGGGTCACTTCAGTTCCAGGGCTGACCACAGCTCTGCAGTGCAAGTGCTTCTGTGGGGATTTCTCTGCAACCATCTCAAGGCTACTTTGAGCTGGGCAATCAGTCTTTCCTGACTGCCAGGCTCAGGATGACATTTTATTTTCATGCCCCAGAATGTGTAATTGCCAGGCTCTATCACACATCTTATTCCTGAGCCTTTTTTTAACAAGATACTACAACTGGGCTGTAAATGTGCTGATATTTGCAGTCTGTAACACAATTTAAATAGCAATGATAACACTTGGTTCAGGGATGAATACTGAAGTGTGTGCATCATACTTTCTAAACACTAAATGCAAATGACAAAAATCTCAGGAAAACTGATGGTATCAGGCAGTTCTGTCATCTTTAAGCCCGAGCAATGCATGATTCTTAACACTATAAACCCCTTGATCCATGGTACCCTAC
This sequence comes from Empidonax traillii, assembly GCF_003031625.1. Classification (NCBI taxonomy): domain Eukaryota; kingdom Metazoa; phylum Chordata; class Aves; order Passeriformes; family Tyrannidae; genus Empidonax; species Empidonax traillii. Next base: position 1,110,663 of record NW_020955337.1, on the reverse strand, counting down.
CGCTAAGATCCTGCCGAAAGGAGCAAATGTCAGGGATAATTCAGATCCTAAGCCCACTGCAGTGGAAAGCAGGGATCATTTCAAGACCAATTTGGAGCAGATTAATAAAAAAAAGGCTTAACAGGCCGTGTACCACTAAAAGAATGCTGGTCAAATCCATCCCTAATGAGGGCGGGGAGATAGAAAAGATTGTGAGAAACAAGTCAGGACTATTAACCTGGGGGTATTAGGAGATCCTTGAGAGCCTAATGCTTGTCACAAGGTCAAGCTTTTACAAAGCAATTATTAGGGATCTCCATAGTATCAACATACAGACACATACACATATATCAAAGCCTTTTAACCTTGGGGATTCTGCACTCATTTCCCCTCCACACTGGCCATTTTTTCACTCATTATAAAAGCCATGATGAAGACTATTTATACCCCTGGATACAGACCAATTTTTCTGTTGCCTCCTCTAGAACTGCTGAGAAGTGTGAGTTTTTTGGTGGTGCTGTGACTGCAGAGTTTGGCCCATGAATTACAGGATTCCTGAGGATTAGTCATTCTGCAGAGGCCAGCCAGACATTCTTTATTTCTGAAGGCAATGTACAGCTTTGAAGAAGTCAACACTTTCGGTGTTGATTCTCCTGAAAAACGAGCACTTATGGGGCCAGTCATGTAGAACATGCTTGTGTTTTGTGGTGGGTGTTAGACCCCATTGTGGGTCTTTGTCACATCTTATCCAGAAGACATCACCGCCAATATGGACAGCCAAATGACCAAACAGCACGCACATTATGAGACTGCAAAAATATTTTTGCACTTGAGCCAACTGCCAGCACTTCATTTTGTACTGAAGGTTAATTAGGTACGCTAGTGTAGTCTGTTAGCTTTTCCTGGCAGGGGAGAAGACTGGAGGCCAAACCCCACAATACCAAGCCTAGACAATTAAAGTCAAGTTTGCAGAATATTCATGAGCAAATACAAGACACTACTTGGGACATAATGTGCTCCTGGCCAGGAGCAGCAGAATATCCTGCTGGGAAAGATTTTGCCTCCTAAAGCCTTTTAGTAGTCCAAAATTAATTACTGAACAGTCCTGCATGCTTCTGATTTGGGAGCATTCAAGACACGTTCTATGGAATTAGATTCCCGGACCTAGAACACACTTTCTTCAGATGCTTACTACAGTCAAAATATCAAGAGGCAAAACTATCCCAATGACTCATGCAATAATACAGGAGCCAAATAAATTCAACATGTATCACAAAACAATAGATACAAATAGCGTTACCTGAGCTATGGAAGCTTGAGGGTTTCCTATCAGATTTTTAAAAGTGCGCCTGGACACCCATTTCAGCTGATGAAGGAAGGAATTGGCATATGTGATTTGCCGGAAAACTGATTTGGTTTTCTTTTTATTTCCCAAAGAAATATTCTCTAATTGTGCTTTTGTTTCTTGGTAGTAGGTGGAGCCGGAGTATTTTTCTGCTAATTGCTCAGCCAAGGTTTTATCATATTCAATGCGTTCTTCAGTGCTCTCTGCTGAAAAGATTAAAAAGAAACATGACCATGCCTGTAAGGGATGGGAAGGTTGTTTTGGAGTCAAGCCAGGGGAGTTATGTGGGATAGGAGAGCTACTAATGAACCAGAAGAATTAATATGCACATGTAGTTTTCAGTGATTCATTGCCCTCATAGCATACAGTTCAAAAGAGTTGGTGTGAGACCAAACCTCTGTGCTTGTCTGTGCAACCTGACCCACAGGCAGCAGCTTCACAGCAGACTCAGTAGGTAAACCCCTGTCTGCCCGTGAAGCTTCAGCATGACAGCAATAAAGCTTTTAATCAAAAAGTGACCTTTACACCCACTTCTCACCCTTCACTGTTTCTGTAAATGATCTGTTCCACAGATCTGACGAGATAATCCTAGACTTTCCAGACTTTTAAATCCAGGTAATCTTGCATGTGTCTACTTCAGTCATGAAGAAATTTCAGCTGGAACTCCTTTTTTCCTCAACTATAGCCCAATGTGCTTTTTCCAACATCTATTACCAGCTGTAATATTTGTCAGATCCTGAAAAATGCATTTTGTAAAACAGTTGCTTCTTTGGTAAAGATACAGTGAAACTGTGTGTTTTAGGACATAGTATGTTCACAATTTCATGCCCCTTTTCAGTCCTGGGAAAAGAGAGTATGCTATTAATGAGTAGCAGCAGAAAAGGATGAAAAAGCATGCTACTGAACATAGGCAAGATCTAATTTTTTAGTATGGGGATAATTTCTGCCTTACCACAACTTCAGGGAAGCATCAAATGAACACTATCCCTACTATCCAAATGTCCACTATCCCTACCCCCTCTTCCCACCTGGCTCAGAGGAAGGAAAACAGTAATTTCCTAACAGATTAACCATTTCATTAGGTAAAAAATACAAGTCGTAACTGCATCAAATTATGTCCCTAACTGGAATAATTGTCCCAGTTTATCACCTCTGCTTCTGCAAGACTTCAGCTGGTTTGCCTTGAACATGAAAAAAAGCTTTCTCTGTGTTGAGAGTTTCCAAAATACTTTCTTATATTCCCAGACATTATAATTTCAACATAGGAAAATATTCTTGCACCTATAATATCTCATTATTTGAGTGTGACACAAAAGTATGCAGGTCAGTTTATGGGTAGCAGGGACAAAATTACTAAATACCTATTTATGAGAGGCAAACTGTTCTTGCACAGGCAGGAACATTTTATATAGTAGAGCTGCATGTGAATTTGGCACTTATTTCAGGTTGTGCTAATTACTTTCCACACATAAGCAGAAAGGATTTAGGAATAGTGTGCTTGTGGGTTTTTTTCCTTTAAAGCAACATGGATCAGCAGTGCATGACACTCATGCATACAAACAGCCATACACTATACAATGAAGTTATTGGTTGGTTGACACACCTGTGAATGTTGTTTTGGGCACCTCCTGGCAAAATACACGTTGTGATAATTTGACTCAGCTCTGCATTTCATACCTTTGTTAATCTCATCAATCTTGTTCATCGCCACAGCGGTGGAGTCTCCGTTGATGACGTCCAGGAAGAAGTCGGCAGGGTTGTTGTAGGGCTCGCACTGGTAGCCTGTGGTGACAGAAGTACAAGGCCTGAGTGATGGCTGTGTGACTGGACAAAGGCTGTCAAGAACACAGCCACACACTGTGCCCACTGAGCAGCCAGCACCATGGGCAGGGCAGGCTTCAGAAGGTCTGTGCTTTGCCAAGGGATGAATGGCACTGCCAGGCAGCTCCATCAGTGAAAGCAAGGTGACAGCTGGCAATGTGCCTTCCCAGCCCTAGCGTAGGCTTTGGCTAGGTAAGATGCACCCAGGAACAGTTCATTAGAGGTCAGCCCTGTCATCCAAACCTACATGTGGGTTAAGAGGAGAAACTACCAGAGAAATGCTTAGCCTGTTAAAACCCTGGGCTTGCTGATACATGCTGTGGCCAACTCTAGCCCAGAGCTACTGGCATTTTATTCAAGTTAGTGCAAACTAAAGGTGTTGCTGCAAAAGTTGTGCTCACCAATGGACTGGAAGTAGCCAATGGCGTGCTGGGCTGGCCCATGGTACAGCACTCTCCCTGCAGCCAGCAGTGTCAGGTTGTCAAATAGTCGGAATATGGAGTACCGAGGCTGGTGGATGGAGAAGATTATCGTTTTTCCTTGTTTCGACATCCTGAATGTGAAGAACAACACAGATGTTAGCTTTGCAAGTCAATTCAGCCTTTAGATAAGAGAATTCAAAAGTTCAGTTAAGCCTTAGTGAAGTCTGATTAACTTGGAATGCCAGATTGGGGAGGAGGAAGGAAAAAAAAAAAGGGAAAAAGAAAATATTCAAACCACATTTATAGTGCCCATCTGAGAAAAGAATTCTCACTTTGGAGAGAGAGAGAATTCATAGAGCCTTTTTCCCATCCCTTTTGCAAACTTGGCTCGCTGGTAAACAATATGATTTCCCTATTTGCTCATTCTAACTGTGATTTCAGTAAAATACAACACAAGTATAGCAGAGTGGAGTGCTGAAAATAGGAAGCTGTTTCCAAGGCCATCACCTTTTCAGTAGCAGCAGAACAGCATTAGCAGTGCTTGCATCAAGTCCAGTAGTTGGCTCATCCAAAAACAAGATGGCAGGATCCGTGATGAGCTCCATCCCAATATTGGTCCTCTTCCGCTCTCCTCCAGACACCCCACGCGTGAACTGGGTGCCAACCTGCCCCAAACAAGAAACTCTGGACTGATGAAAAATCCTTGAGTGAACAGCATCCTACCCACACAGCACTATTTGCAAAGAGTTATAAGAAATTTTAGCTCTATTCTCAAGAACAGATGTGTTATCTCACACATAGACTTGTTTAGTATTACTTGAGGTGTTCTCTTTTTCTCCAAACACAGACTACCACTCCCTTTCCCTGCAATGTAGTAGCATAGAGCAGCATTAGCACAGTCTGTGCAGATCCCCATAGAGAAATGCTATTAATTATTGTATTACTGAAACAGACTGTTGAAATTAACCTTTTTTTAATCTGCCATGTTGAGCCATTTGGCTCAATTAATAAATCACTTAATATTTAGTTATGATTTAAGCACCTTATTTACATGCCTTACCTTGGAATCTGCCACTTTGCTCAAACCCAGTTCCTTGATGATCTGATTCACTCGTTCTTTTTTTTCTTTTTCCTTCACTGACTTTGGCAAGCGAAGTGCTGCTGAGAACGTCAGATTTTCTCTTACAGTCAGGGTTCCCATCACCACATCATCCTTCATTAAAAAAAAAAAAAAAAGGTAGATGCTTGGTGGTTGCTTAGCAATTTCTATTTATTCCTCCTAGAACTGCATTTACCTATGTTTTGTGCTGTCCTTGCATGCAGAGGGACAGTAGCAATGGCCAGAGCATGTGATAAGGTGCATCTTCAATGTCTGTGTCACAGCAATTTTGATTCAGTGCACTTCATTGTATTTGACTTAATTCATAAAGCAACGCAATATAGGAACATCCTTCATCATGAATGATTATCAGAATCCATAAATAGCAAAGTAATTAAAAACTATCCCTTATATCTTTTTACCGTATGCAGTTTTTTGGAGGTTTTGAGGGAGAGACTGAAGGGCTGAAGGGATCTAAGGAGCAGCTACAGCTCATGTCACCACATGTGTGTTTGTTGCGGCAGCCCCAGCCCACCACAGGTGAGAGCAGTGAGAAAAGAAGGAATGAAAAGAGAGGTTGTGTCCATGTGGGTGAGGGCAAAGATATTCCAAACTTGTTTCAGCAAAGGAGGAAGGAGGGTAGGTTTTTTAGATATTATCTGCTTGTCTCTTGCAAAGGGAATCTGTTAGGTGTAGGAGTTCAGGGTTACGTATGTTTTCTTTCAGTAACATGCTGACCATGCTTTTATAATTTTCACAGATGCACCTCTTCAGGCCTTGATAGACTTGCAAGCCTGCTGCCGAGCACGAGAAATGGGGAGGGGGAAGAAATGAATAGAGGCATGTGGTTTTCCTTCTTTTGTCCTTCTTCCCAGCCCACCCTGGCAGAATAAAGGTTTTCTCAGAATGGGAGTTAGTGACATTGTCACTGGGCAAGTGGAGGTGCCAGCTGCAAATTAGCAGAAAACATCATACTTGGAAAATACTCCATGCGTATTGGTGGCTTACAGCTGTTCCCCCAAATGGAGAACCAGAAGGGATCCAGATCCAAAGCATCTGCTCCCATAGACTGTACAGCATTAAGGGAAGAGACTCAAATACAAGGCACAGTATTTTTTCTAGCAAGAGTAGATGTGTGGGGAGTTGCTACAGCAACAGCTCTGCTTCTTGGATCAAGGCAAGGTACTTGGAACACAGCAGCAACTTTTTACAATAGAATCCATACAGTGATAAAAATTGCCTACCTGTACGACGTACCCAGAGGCACATTTAAAGTTGGCAGGCTGAGGAGCTCCATTGATCAAAATGTCACCAGAAAGCCCATGGGGATCCTTCCTTGCAGCCAAAATGTCAAGTAGCCTAGAGGAAAAGTTAGTTTCTGAGTCACAAACCCAGTTCATGGAACAAGCAACTACCTAAAAGCATGCCATTTAGAAAACCCCCAGCAACTTTGAAGGACTGAGTTTCTTTTGTCCTGGTTTCCTAAGGAAATGAGATCTGTGCAATTTTATGTCCATTTTTTCAAGAACCTGAGCTTTACTTAAAATGATGCATAAAGATTGTGTTATCAGCAAAGTCTGAACTAAAACTTAATTTCATCTTTGTCATAAACCTGTCTTCTTCAAATTCAAGTAATTCTCAGAAACAGGTGAGATTTGCACAGACCTAAAATAAAACCATTATCTTTCTCTGAGAGTACTGTCCATTATTGCTAAATATGTGCAGTTTCTCTTTGGTGTAATCTCTGTGTACAACAAAGGGGGCACTTACGAAGATTTACCACTGCCAGTGGGTCCCAAAATTGCATTCAGTCCAGGTCTCATGATGCCACTGTAAGACAAAACAGATTTACAAAACAAATAGGAGTGGGTTTATCTCTTTTTACTGCTTCAACTGGTAGGCTGGGTAACTTATCTGTACAACTACTTTCTGCATCCCATTAATTTTGGAATTAATGAAGCTGCCTGATCATAAGCAATGTTTATGATCAATCAAACTCCACCTTAATTTTTATTACTAATTCAAGAAGAACAAATCTTCATATAATGAAGACAATACAGAAACATGAGTAAAATGTAACAAAATCTGTACATATATTTTTACCCCGTGGACCTCCACAAGTGAAGCACACTCTTGCTTTAACCATATTCAGTTCTAAAGGTATTATTCTCTTAACACAGAGAATAATGGTCCCTGTAGACAGGTCTTTATTTAAACTGCAGTTGACAGTTTCCCTGTATCTGACATTAAGCCACATGAAACTCAAAAGCCAGATAGAAAATGTTGCAAATGACCAGTATCAGTCAATTGAGTTACCACGATGTATGCCTCTCGAGGAAATTAGGAAAGACCCTAATAGCTCATGTTTAGCAGGTGTGGAAATTACACAGAGAAAGAGCAGAACAGACAGAGCAACACAAAAGGGTGAATATTTATGATAGAAATTGGAGTTAGGGAGCTGAAGGTCACAGGTGACTTGGAATGGCATATTGTATAAGCACTTGCCACTTAGTTTAACTACTGAACTGTGAATAGGCAAACTTTATGCATCGATTATTGAACAAAGGCCCAAATGACATGATTCCTTTACTACAGTAGTGCTCAATGTTGGGGGGGGAAAAAAAAAAAACCAACAAAAAACACCAAAAAAACCCCAGAAAAAATCTCTTTTTAAAATTAACACAACCCTCGTTTATATTACTGTCTTACAAGTTTTAAGTTAAATTCCCCAAGATTAACCTTTCCAAAGGCCACCTTAGGGAAGGAGACACAACCATTGATGGCAGGCTGTTGGTATCTCAGTTAAACACCACAGCACAGTGGGAGAATTGCCAAGTACTGCAGAATGACTAGAGCTGATTGGTGTGGCCCTGTGCTGATAGCAGCCAGGAGGGCTGTACCCCCAGGGCCCAGGGAAATGATGCCCAGCAGTATGAGCTCCCTGATGTATAGGCTCAGCACTAGAGACTGAGGACCGCTGGAGCCTAGAAGGAAGCTTAAGCACAGCTGATAGCAAACATGAACATACACTTTCTCTAAATCTTGGTCAAATTTTGTATTTTGTGCTTAATGGCTCAGTGATGTGAGAGGACTCAACTGTCCAGACAGAAATAAAACATGCACATACTCTACAGAGATGTTTGAATACGTACTTGACATCTCTCAAAACTTCTTTAGTGGCTGTTTTTCGACAGCACACGAACCCAGTCTTCGTCTTCACATGGTAGCAGATGTTGTGGAAAGTGAGCACGCTCCCTGCCTTGCCAGCTAGGTCTGGTGAGGACGGCCTTCTGCTGGGGATGCCATTTGTATTCGAGTCTGACATCTGAATGCACAGGTGCGGCTGGTCTTCTGCCATCCTTCCTCTGGAAATGGAAAAACAGGTAGGGTAAGATTTGATTAGGTACGGAGAGGAAAGATGCGTCTTTTGGGACCAGTGCGCGACACCGAACCTATGGTGGGCCTTTCACATGCCCATCTAGGTCTCTCTCTTCTGGATAGAAAGTTTGGGGCCTGGGGGCTCAGACCTTGAGATGACGTGGAGCTGATGAGGAGCTGGGTTTGCCCTATTGTTTCACACCTCATGCAGTGTTAGGGAGATAGAAGAGTCTCCCTCCAACCTGATGGTCTCTTGTAGCGGCTTGACCTTGGCTGGCCACCAGCTGCCCACCGAGGTGAATGTCTGCTCAGGCACCTGGACCACCTAATCCCACTCTTCCCTCACTGTCCTTGGTGTCTGTGCAGCTGTTTCTCCCATATTTTCTCACTCCCCTCTCACAGTTGCTGAACAACATCTTTTAACCTTTCTTACACAGAGAGGCTTTACTAGCATCAGTGACGTGCTCAGCTTTGCCAGCGGTGGGTCTACTGGCACCAGCTGGAGGTGGCTGTGTCTGGCAAGGGCAGCCTCACGTTCTTTCTCACAGAAGCCTCCCCTCCCCAGTACCCTTCCTGCAGCAGCACCCGGCCACAGCCACCAGCTGTGTCTGTTCTCCAGGTATGAGGAAGTAGGTACATCTCACAGTGCCACTAGCACAACATTCTGCTCTTTCTGGAGTACTGCCCCTGGCAGAAAGGTCTGTACTTAAACTGCACCCTTGCTGGAAACCATGGATACAATGGGTGACTCACCAAAAGATCTGCTCAAAATTAGTAAGGTCCAAAAGGACCTGGTCTTCTGCCCATCCTCTTTTTGAATGTGCTTAGAGTTGGCCCATTAGGTACTCTTTTAAAGGGACAGTTTGAAAGTAAAGACATACCTCCTACCTCTAGTGCTCCAGTGCAACAGTAACAAAATCTAAAAATTGCTGGGTTATTTTTTTAATCAAAATAATTTTGCCAAGGCTATAGGAACATGGAAAATGACACTGCTGCGAAGTAACTCCAAGTAATTCCCTTCCTTGGATTTGATTTCCACGTGAAAAATAGAAAGCATCTGTGGGATAATTAAAGTTATCTCACCTCCCTTGTCAGCAGGCTCCTGCCTGTGAGCCATCCACGTGCACCGTGGGGCATCCCTGGCTGTCCCCGTGCACGCAGACCTTTGTCCCCTTTGTGCTTCCTAAGAAGCACAGCGTCATTCAGGTAAGAGGTAGGATCTGGCCTCTCTTTATATACCATGTTGACATCAGAGTCTAATTACTTTAATTGCCACTGTAGGAAATGTTAGTAATGACCTAGCTGAGCTGGGAATTGAGAGGGTAGATGAGAAGCTAGGAGCTCTGGAATGATCAGTCCCGTACCTCAGCATATGTACACCGCTTATAGCAAGAAAGAAAGCAAATTATGAGACCATTTCAGACATGCTGAATGAATTTGATGGCAGTTAATAAAAAATTAAAAAAAAAAAAAAAAGCTGTTTAATCTAACAGAGTCATATGGTCACATAACAAACCAAGCCCTTATCTTGTCAGTTTGCTAAGGTTGCCCGGCAGACAGATGAACTCAGTTGAACTCTCCTTTGTGGCTATCAACACAATGAACCCACTGGAAGGCCTATGTTCAGCAGGAGGCCTATCTGCATGTAAAGGCTGGTTCATCTGTCTCCCAGTGATGCTACCCAAAATCTAGCCCAAGCTTGCCTCTTCTGACAAAGCCACAGTTTTCTGTGCTGGTCTTAATGCTTTAGTAATCTCACATCTTGGCCCAGCGCAAAGAAACTGTGTTGCAAAAATTATTATAATGGGACTAGCTTTAATTTTAGCTAAAATGGATTTTGAGTGAGTTGAACATCAATTAAATGTGCAACAATTAAAGTCTAGAGGCCTTTTACTGATAAACTCTCTGCACTCTACTTGTACCAGAGAAGACTTACCTACCTGCATCAGGGCAGCTAATTTCATATGGTTATTTATAGACTAATTTCTGGGCTAATCTGACTGGACATCAATCATTACCATTTGAAAGGTAACTTAGAGATGTGTGTTCAGACCTGCAGTGGAAACTTTTCACTTAGAGGCTCACCATGCACTGAGCAGACGTTTGCTGAGCAAGGCGCCAACCCCAGAGTCAACAACACAGGTAGATATTACAAAATCCCTCGGATTGCTGGATAACCAGGAAACACAACAAGAGTACAGAATTCTTGAGGAATGTGTGACTCTGACCTTGATATATCACTGTATCTATAAGGTATCTAGATCAGTTTGTTGCTTGATCACATTTTTTTCTCAGCTTTACTCATGTAATGTTATGAATAAACGGGGAAGAGTGAGGTGGAGTCTGGCCTCAAGCATTATCAATAGAACAGTTAAATTCTTCTTTCTTTCATTTGGTTTTGCTGAGGTTTTTTCTGAAGACCAGCATAAAAACCTAGCTCAGCACCTGCACTGATATTTCAGAAATGCTTTTAGGAAAACAAACTTTTAAGAATTAAACAGATTCAATCATCTAGACTGAACTAGATATGCCGACAGTATGCACAGAATCAGAAACTGTCCTCATAAATACATGATCACACTGCGTCATTCTTAAGAACAGAGAGTATGTCGAAGTCAAAATTTAATTTACCAATTAAGTTATGACGAGATTGTACACATCCTTGCAAAGATGCGTGCAGAAGCTAAATAAATAAAATACCTATGAGAAGAATCACACCTGTCCACAGCAGAGAGTGGCTGTTTAATAAAACTGTCAGCAGCAAACTTCCAGTTGAGGAAGGCCCAAGCCCACTGATTGCCCAAATCTGCCATAGAAAAACTGTGTTTTGCTATTGTTCCTTAGGAAGCCATTAGCTACTGGCAGCTCTGAGAAGAGGCTGGATTCAAGTCTTGCTGGACCTCTGGTGTAAACTGGCACAGCCTTTCGTGCTACAATGCACTTGTGCTACTTGCAGGGACACGGTGGGGTGCTGTAAGGGGAACACCTGGGAGGTAGATTTATCAAAGTAAACCAAATCTATTTCAGATGTTAGCCTAATACTGAAAATAGCATTTTATACTTCCAGAGCTTCTAGAATTTATTGCACAAAGAAACTGCAGAATAGTCATTCTCTTAAAGACTGGGTGGTTACTTATGTTGTGTGAAATCTCTGAAATCAGCCACTCTCTTCTCAAAGGTGCAGAACCATTGCAAGGTCTCCATCACAGCAGCTCCTGGGGACGGCAGAGTGAGAGAGCTCTAGACATGCTGGTGGGAAGGGGCCTGGGGAAGTCCCCTAACCCAAGTTCTCCCTCTGAGCCGAACTGTCACCAACACAAGATCGGATCAGCTGTGGCTTTGCCTGAGTGATCTGTGGAAACCTCTGAGTGGTGATTTGGATCTCGGCTAACAGTGTACTGGGAGAAGATGACGTGCTAACAGCAGAAATTATGCCCATGTGCTAAAATTAGGCATTTGATTTGCTTTTATTTTTCTGAGACCTGTTTTTCTCTGTGGGGTGAGGAGTTGCAGTGAGATAACCAGTTCAGTATTTTACAATCCAACCTTTCCATTTCCGATCTAGCAATAAACTTCACCAGAGGAATACAGGGACATGCCCCTTTACAGCTAATATAATTGTCAGCTGTTTACAATTGCTCCTTAGGAAGAGAATTTTTAAAATATTACAATTTTTAATTGTTTAATAAACAATGTGCTTAATGTGACATACAGTTGTGAAATATTTTGGTCACAGGATGTGCAGGAAAAAGAAACAAACATGATGAACATTAATCAAATCAATTTCTATGCAAACTAAAATTCTCTGAATGAAGTTTCCTAGATTTCACTGCTAATGGCTTACAAATATTTACTTTGGATCAGAAATGAGATTCAGGAGATTCAATAACAATATGTACTGCCAGCTGTATTCAGAAATATTTGTTAATATGATAATGTGTTTCATAGCCTTATCATATCCACCCTGTGTATAATGAACTTTCTTATCAACAAAATAAAAAATGTATGAACCCTGGGAATTTTACAAATTTCATTTCTTTTGCCATATAGTTCTAAAATATTTTTATATTTGCCACTGATTTCAACATAATTTCAGCTCAGGCCTAATAGAAAATACTTTCCTTCAGAGATATTTACTCTCAGAAAATTTTGTCAGGAGACAAAGGACAGGATATAGAGATATTTTATTAATGGCAAAATGAAACTACTTTATTTAAAATTACCATAAAATCTCTTTGTTCACTGTTTTCATGCACAAAAAATGAAACTCTCAGTACAGTCACTTTCTTGTGTGTTCTTCTGAGACTTGTGAAGGACAAAGTCTCGTTTTTCCTGCATACACAGGGGGCACTAAACAAAAACATCGACCAACAACAAAATGTGCTAGAACGTTCCATTGACTTAAACCCACTTGAACCACAATACCATACGTGGAGTCTTTCAAACAATTTCAGTAAACCTATCTGTATGCCTTAAGATATACTGTCTACATAAAAAGCCAAGTAACATTCATTCCTGCCAGTCTGCCTGCAAAGCTTTTGGCATGGTGGAAACTTGCAGTACAATTAGGAAAAAAAAATTCTAAAAAACAATACTATAGGAGGGGTACTAGAAGTGCATTTTTTAAAATGCAGGTATTTATTCAAAGTATTTTATCTCTTTAAAGTATAAGCACTGAAATTACTTAGAGGAAGAGTTTTAGAGACACAAGCAGCTTTCAGCAGAGTTTTCTAAAGGAAGCTGCCTCAAACCCTTCTTAAAAATGGTGGGTTTTCCTTTTTCCTGGATACTTGAGCACTCCAGAGAAACCACAATTAAGTATACTATTATTTCTCTCATTTTTAATGGGTACAAAGTTTAGTTTTGCAACCTGCTGGCTGAAACAGCACCATATGTGCGCATTTTGGACTTTGGATACATATAAATTCACAGAAGTTCTAAGTATAGCTTTTTTTCCCTCCTTAGTTGTACGCATTTACAGGGACATAGACTGGCCAGAGAACGGGCGTGTGGATGCCAAGAGGGCAGCACAGCCTAGCACAGCCAGCCCGGGACCACAGAGCCCCCTTTCTCAGGAACACGCGTAGGAAATTAAAGCCACTTCAGTAAATAAGGATAATGCCATTCAGGCAATCTGTAAGTTAATTGCCAACCGACTTACGAGGGATTTGTAACCTGCCTTCCATGAAAAGAGCCCTGTGTGTTCGCCGGGGACCGAGCAGGCAGCGCCCTGTGCGTGCAGGCATTTGAGCGCTGTCAGCAGCGTGTTACCATGCACGAGGGAACCCCGACTATGGCAGATCCTGCAAAATAGTCTAACCTTTTTCCCGGCTTTAATTTAAGCCTTGAAGCTCTCCACATCCCCCTCACCCCCATTTATAAAACGTGTTTTCATTGATTTCTTCCCTTCTCGATTAAACCCCCCTGAAGAGCTGGGAGAAGGTAGGCGGCAAGCGCTTCGCTGCGTTTTCCTTGGCTGTTGGAGGAAAACAGCTGCTAAATATAAATTCCATAGCGATGGCAGCGTAAGCAATTTGCGGGCGAGGAAGCAAACCCACTACACCGAACTCAATCTCTCTCAGTAAAAAGGGCTGAACCTCTGCTAGCGACTCACTTACCAGCAGCAGGTCAGGGTCAGCGCCGCCGGGCTGCTGGGGGGGGTGGCAGAAGCGCTGGAAGGAGCGCAGGATCCAGCGGAGAGACGAGCGCGGTGTGTAGGAGCACAGCCCCGACGGCTTGCTCAGCTCGCAGGGCAGGGCAGTCCCACGCGTGTCACCCCATCTGCTGCAGGACGGCTGAAATCCCCGCGCTCCGTCACCCCCGGGGAGTCTCCACCCTCTCCCCGCACGCTGGGGAAGCCAGAGGGCTTTGCCGGGAGGGCAGGGCCAGGAGGAGCCTCAATTTCACCTTTCCTTCTCTTAGCTGAACTAAGTGGTAAGCTGCCCCAACCCAGCTGTGTGGGTAGCGCCGACATTTGAATGAAGTAAAGCATCTCCACCTGCCCGAGGCTCGCAGCGGTAGCCGGGGCTGGCAGAGCTGCCAGGGTGGAATGTCGCAAAAAGCTCAGCTGGTTGCGAAGCCTTCTCCCTCAGTGGGGGAGAACAGAACCCTCCTGTGGACAGGTACTGTGTTTTCCTTCGGTTCCAAATACCTGCAATAGTGCAAAGGCTTTTCTGAGCCCAGCAGAGCGGGGGTTCCACTAGATATGTGAGCGTGTCATTGGTGTCACTGTGGAAGGAACCAAAGCTGAGGCAGCCTTCACTATACAAGGTAGGGGCATTGGTCCCCAGGTGAGGTCACTGGGCAGCGCAGGCCACAGCTTTCCAGGAGCTGTGCTAACATTTGGAGCAGTATCAGTGACGGACACACCACTTCTCCCCTGTGCTCCCTGACACAGTTTTGCTTTCCAGGACAGCAGTAGCTTCTGAGCCCAGTAACCCCAAAGGTGAGGTTTTCCAGGCTCTGGGGGATGCTGAAGGAATTAATTCAGTTCAGTTGGCCAGTGTCCCAGGTACCATCCCACACGAGGGCTCTGCCAGCGCTTTGACAGGAGCACGAGCCCATGCAGTCACAGTCATTCTTCTTGGCAGACAATGCAAAAGAGTACATGTTGCAGACAGTTTCCAGTTAAAATCATGACTGTTATACTCTCTTTTTCCTAGCAGTACTCACTGTTAACTAGTGAACACCAAGGCAGCCTGTAAAAGCTATCAGAGACAGAACACCAAGAGGCCAGATTTAGCTGGTTGAAACCTCGGATAGGAAAGCATTTCATTGTTCAGGAATCTTTCCTTTATCAATAATTTAATAATAATTAAGCCTGTACTCAAGACTGGCACAAGACTTATAAGCATGCCAGCAGCTAGTGAAGACCATTGCATAGTCCCACTAGCATTTGAGAAGGTGCACATGTGACCAAATAGATGCAGAAACACTGTTATCTCATTCAGGGAGCATATTTGCAGCCTGGCCCAGAAACCTCAGCAGACCATTCATAGTGTCAGATTTGGGCTATTCCCAGGCAACTTGGAGCAGGACTCAAAGGTATACCAAGTAAGGTTGCTGACAATAATAAACTGAGAGGAGCTCTTGACTCCTTCAAAAGCAGAGAGGCCCTGCAGAGAGGCCTCGATAAATTAAAGGGCTAGGCAATCACAAACCACCTGAAGTTTAACAAAGATAAGTGCCAGATTCTGCACCTGGGACAGGGCAACCCTGGATGCATAGACAGGCTGGGGAACGAGAGGATGGAGAGCAGCACCGTGGAAAGGGCCCTGGAGGTTCTGGTCAAGGTAAAGTTGGGCATCAATTAGCAGTTCCCTGGCAGCCAGGAGGGCCAACCTTGTCCTGGGGGGCGTCAGGCAAAGCATCACCAGCCAATCGAGGGAGGGGATTGTCCCGCTCTGCTCTGCACTGGTGTGGCCTCACCTTGAATATTGTGGCAGTTTTGGGTGCCACGATATAGGAAAGATATTAAGCCATTAGGGAGTGTCCAAAGGAGGGCAATGAAGATGGTGAAGGGCTTAGAAGAGAAGCCGTATGAGAAGCAGCTGAGGTCACGTGGTCTGTTCAGCCTGGAGAAAAGAAGACTGAGGGGAGACCTCATCAGGATCTGCCAGTTCCTCACGAATGCAAGCAGAGGGACAGGCACCAATCTCTCCTCTTTTGTGACAAGTGTCAGCACCCAAGGAAAGCGTATGAAGCCGTGTCATGAGAACTTTAGTTTGGATATTAGGAAATGGTTCTTCACCCAGAGGGGGATTGGGCACTGGAACAGGCTCCCCAGGGCAGTGGTCACAACACCAGGCCTGACAGAGTTCCAGAATTGTTTGGACGATGCTCTCAGGCACGTGGGTGTGATTCTTGGAGTTGTCCTGCGCAAAGCCAGGAGTTGGATTTCAATGATCCTTATGGGTCCCTTCCAACTCAGAATATTCTGTGATTCTCTGAGTAAGAAAAAACCAAAGCATTTGCACAGGATTCAGTGAGAGGTGGCTGTTGCTCTCAGCATGACTGGCACTCATGCTGAAACAAAACAAACAAAAACAAAAAAGGAGATGAAAAACTATAGTTGTTTTGTTCACACAGGTATTTGCTCTACCGTTAAAACCCAATATGATTTGGGATTTTTTTAAATTGTGGGCACAGGTATCCTTGAGGACATTTCTGAGTGGGTCAATTCCCAGTTGTTCCTGTCTTCAGACATGGAGTAGACTGTCTGAAGGAAAGCCCCAGCTCATGCTTGCATTGGAGTCTGAAACAGTGAGTGAAAGGAATTCAGCCTGTCTTTCTGCAGTTTCGGGAGGTGGCCAGGAGTTATTTAATTTCACTGGGAAGTTTTCGCTCTTAGACACGTGTACTAGTAAGGCTGAAGGGACTGTATTATCTAACCCAGCTACCTGCTGAGATACTGAATGATCTTGTATAAAGATAATACAGAGCTATCTACGTTCAGATTAGTAATAAAAGAAATACAGTGTAGGAACACGATTCCTCAGTGATAAGACTACAGATTTCATCAGAAAAACACAGTGCAGACTTTGGCATCTCATCGGCTTTGCTACTACAGGGTTCCCAGGGGGATCAAGTGAACCCAGGGTTCATGTCCTCCTGCAGGGCTTGAAACCTGTGCCCTCAGAAGTGACTGCAAAACTCAGTAATAAATTCTACTCTAACCAACTATTTTCTATCTTACTGTCTCCAAGGCCATGCCTGCCCCAGGTGCATATTTGTCAGATAAGAATGCATGACAAGTGTTCATAAATTTTTCCTCATCTATCTTCAGACTAACCTATGGCGTATCACAAAGTTACTTGTTAGTAACTGATTAAACATGTTCAACCTTTCACACTTGTGTTTTGTGCTTGCTCAGATGTGTGGCACACCCATATCACACAGCTGACCTTTGCTCAGTTCACAATACATAAAACCTGAGACGTTATACACATCTTAAGAAAGGTATCTCCTTATCAGACAATGCTTCCAAACAGGTTGCATGTCCTGTTTAAATATTAAATCTGGCAGAAGGTCACCACCAGCTGTCCATTAACCGAGACAGAAGCTAGAATCTGTGCAGTTGCCACACCTGCCAAGGTGAGGTCCCTGGGTGTGCCCCTTCTCTGTTTAGAGGTGAACAGGGCTGTGCACCTTCACCCCAGCTCTGCGAGGCAATGTTTAAAAACATAATAAAGATTTATTAGAAAGAGTGGAAGATAACACGTCTTGTTTGAGTAACTGTTTGGAAGACCTGAAGTGAACTCTGAGGAAGGCCTGTGGAGGTTGAATCTAATGTTGCTCAATATGATGCTCACCAGGAATTTTCCTGAGCTGCAGACCAGGCTGGCACAGTACTGTACAGTATTTCCAGCTTGGCACCAGATGCAAATCTCTCAGGAGCCCTTTTGGTCTGTCCCATAAGACATAAAAATAGCATGACACTCCTCTCCCCTGTGAGGCTTAACATTCCCATCAAATGATTTCAACCATTCCCCAGAAAGTAGGACTTAAATCACCATGATGTTAATGTCACACATTTTACTTGAGTAGCAGATTTCCCAGCAGGTTTGCTGCTGCACAGAGTGAGCTGCATTTCAGCCCTACTGAATTCAGGCTTGGTGCTGCACTCCTCTGCAACCCTGCTTTGTCTTACAGGTGTCTTGCCTCTACCTTTCTTTTTAGGCTGAACCTGGCTCACTGAAAAATTTGACATAACTAGGAAAGATCTAAGAGCTCTGTTTCCTATCAGTGAACACAACAGTCCCTAGGGCTGCTACCACCAGCTCCTGCTAACAACAGCTCTCTGTGTCCACCGTTGTACTTTCCCTTCCAGCTCTCTGATTTCTTTGAGACAGCAAGTCCCAGGCAGGGAGTTGAAGCACCACAGTGGCAAGCACTGCACCCACCGTGAAATGTCCTGAACACAAACACGTAGAAGGGCAAAGAAAACTTGATAGATACCCTCAGAGTTTTTACATCCATTCATTGCTGTTCTAACACATACAAGGGACTGACACGTTTCCTTCTCGCTGTTAAATTGCTGTGATCTTGTGCCTGGGCAGATGTGTTGTCGTGGGGGTGTTGCCTGTGCGCAAACAGCAGCAGCAGGGAATTACTGAAGAACATTTTCTCCTTCATAGGCTGGACCATGAAGCAGAGAAGTAGGTGAACGTCTCGCATCCTTCTTCCCTGATGCCGTCTCATCATGGCTAGGCTTCGCGAACGAAGATTTGAGAAGGGCTCTACCCACGCTTGCTACAGGCGTGCTGATAGCTAAAAAGGCCAATGCGAGATAGACAAGTCCGGTTGCAGAAGGTACAGCAGAAAGACTCCCCAGGTGATATCGACGAGACGCGATTCTTTCTGCGTTGTCTTTTCTCCTCGAGAGTAGTCCTGCGTGTATTCTCAAAAGCAGCATGATGCCCTCTAGTGACGGACACTCTGCTCTCCCGGCTCACAGAGGATTCCTAAAACACATTGCTGCTTAGGGGCCAGGCCCAGACGAAGAAAAGATGTACCATCGAGTTTGACCATTAGAAACAGTGTGGGATATGAAACTGGGTGGTCTGGTTTACTTTCCTGTGCTTCATGCAGGCAGCACCACCACTGCTCTGCCCCAGGTGAAACAAAAATCAAGGAATGACAGAAGTGCTTCTTGAAAATGTAGAGAACCACTCTGGAAAAGTATAGGAAGGCTGTTTTGGGAGGGGTTTGCATTAGCTGCGCTTTTACCACCACCCGGCACATTAACACTCATGCTTCATTAGCCTTGAATTAAGAGTGTGCCTGATCTGCTGCTCGGGGTCATGCCTTGCTGCATCATCTCAGTGTCCCTGCAGGATCGGTGCTGTGTCCCAGGACAGGCAGTTTTCCTGTTGCTGACTACATCGACTGCCTGGGGGCACCTCCTGCCTGCACCCAGGCACCTGTATGGAACTCCTCTGTCCAAAACAGAGCCTCTCCACCTGTATTTGGCACTGCTGAGGCCACACCCCAAATCCTGTGTTCAGTTCTGGGCCCCTCTCTACAGGAAAGTGCTGGAGCATGTCCAGAGAAGGGCAATGGAGCTGGTGAAGGGTCTGGAGCAAAAGTCTGATGAGGGAGCTGGGGGTCTTTAGTCTAGAGAAAAGGATGCTCAGGGGAGACCTTATCGCTCTCTACAACTACCAGAAAGGAGGTTGTAGAGAGGTGAGGATCAGTCTCTTCTCCAATGTAAATAAGACATAGGATGAGAGGAGATGAGAGGAAATGTGTGCCATGGAGGTTTAGATTGGATATTAGGAAAAATTTCTTCACAGAAAATGTGGTCAGGCATTAGAACAGGCTGCCTGGGGAAGTGGTAGAATCACCATCCCTGGAGGCTCTAAAAAAATGTGTAGATGTTGCGCTTTGGGGCATGGTTTAGTGATGAGCACAGCAGTGTTAGTTGGACTCAATCTTAGTGGTCTTTTCCAACCTTAACAATTCCATGGTTCTCTCCAGATGTGGTCATGTGTACAGCATCTGTGTGCTCACATGGTGCTTTGCCAGCTTGGGGCACAGGGTAGTGCCCACAGCACAGCACAGGCTGTGAACACCCCCACACAGAACATGGGGAGATGTCTTCAGATCACCCCCCCAGCCACAGGGAAGACCCTGCATGCACAGCAAGGCCTCCAGGACTACATAGCCACCCCTTTGTAGTGTGCTTTGTGAGACAGGCTGTCTTGCATTTCTGGAGCCCCTCAGACTGTTTGCAAACACCACCCAGAGTTAATTTCTGCTTCGGGAAGCAGTAGGAGCATCTTTTCTCTGGAGTGTGCTGGATCCGAAACAATTCAAGGCTTCAAATAACCTGAAGTGGAAAACATTTTTTTTTGCCTGTAATTAGCATATCATGTCCAGGAGCTGAAGCTGGAGTAGGAAAACCTGAAACTCAACAGAAGCTCAAGTGTCCATAACACAAATTGTAACAAGGAGAGGAGGTCCAGTGGCAGAAGCATCTCATATCCCAACTATGCAATAGCCAGAACCACACTTTGGAACTGGAGCTGTAAGAAACAGGAACTTGTTCCTCTGTGGGGAAATGCAACAGCAGGTAAATGCAGGTGTCTGGGATCGGATACAAGTAGCTTAGGGCAGGGAGCTGGTGCTGTAACTGTGTTTGTCCCTGAGTCTAGTGGGGTCCTGAGAAAGACCCTGATTCTGATGGAGTTGTGATTTGTGTCTGGGCTAAAGGGACCAGGGGGAGCCCCTTGCCCTGCCCACTGAACCCTGCCCAGCTGCTTAGATGAGGAAGCAGAGCAGTTGGATCCCAGCAGAAGTTCCTGGATTCTCCTCTCCTGCTCAAGCACCCACTGTGGTATGAGTGGCCCAGAGGGGTTTGCACTCACAGCCACAGCTCCCTGCAGGGGAGGAGAAGCTGCTGCTGATCTTGAATTTGCTGTACAGGATGGTCACTCTTGGCAGAGGTCAGATAGAGCCTGAAGGGCTAGAGCCCAGGGACTGCTTGCTAGTGCAGAGCGTTACAGGGCTACCCCCACATTTTGGGAATGTTCCCAAGCATTCCCAAAACTTCACAGGACATCCTGGGCTGTGCAAGGGCTATGCTCCCCCTACCCCAAACATCACACATGGGGGCAGAAAGCAGAAATTCAGTGCTGAGTTTTGGGGTCTCAGAAGCAGAGCACTTTGTTTCTGAAGCTCAGAGCAGGACTAAGGCTTGCATTTCTGGGACTCAGAGAAAAAATGAAGTGCTGCATTTTTGGGTGTTAGCAACAGGCTTTGGGACCCTTTAGGAGGGCAGGGGGTGTGGACCCCTACCAGAAGAGTTTCCTAAGTTAAGGGGGCTAGCATGCACCAGGTCAAGCTCAATGTCTGAGACTGGGCAGAATGGTGCTTTTCCCCTATTCTTTATTTAGGTTTGTATAATGACTGGAATAGTTATTTAATAATCAGCAAGCATTTAGACAATGTGCAATTAGGAAAATTCATATTCAATTATGACAGTGATTGATTTACAACCTTGCCAAAAGCCCAGATTTCTGTGAGTAGCTGGAGCTTCAATTAGCGTGTAACACAAAGAAGCTTCTGAAAGCAAGAGAAGCATCTCTTCTCTGGAGTGTGCTGAAGCTGAAATATTTCAGGGCTTCAAATAAGCTGAAGTGGAACATCCATTGCCTGTATATCCAGGAGCTGGAATTACCTGAAACTCAAGAGAAACCCAAGTGTCCATAACTCAAGCTCTAACAAGGGCAGTAGGTCTGATGGCAGGAACATCTTGTCACTCAACTGTGGAGCAGCCAGAACTGTGATTTGGAGCTGGAGCTGTAAGAAGCAGCAGCTGAAGTAACTTAAGAGCTTCAAATACCTTGAACTGTAAGAAGCTGAATCATCCATTGGCCAGAGCTGTGAGAATCAGGAGCATCTCTAACCCAGAGCACCCAGTATTTGCATTGTCTATCAGCTGGAGCTGCAACAAGCCAGGGTGTCTGTCAGCCCGGAGCCACATGGGCACAGATAGGGCTGTCCCCTACAAGGAGTTCTTTCCAGCAGGGAGCCTGGCCTCTTCCTCTGGGAATTAAATACGTGTCATGTGCTCTTCACTGTGTGGAGGGTCTCTCTCAGCCCCATTCCTGACAGCAGAAGTGAGATGGGCTTTCTGGGGCAGCTCTTGTGCAGGGATCTGTGCCTGCGAAGGACTGCAGGCTGTTGGGTGCAGGTAAGGCACAAAGCAGGAGTCTCCTCTGTACCTGAAAAAAGAGAGACACCACTCAGTCAGAGCTGATGGGTGCACACCCCAGAGACCCTCAGGAGATGCCTGTCCCCCTCCCAGCCCAGAAGAGTCACATCTCTCCTCAGAAGGAGAGCCAAGAAAGAACATCTTGCTCAAGCCCCTCTGCTAAGCAGGGTGCATTTCAGCACAGGGATAGTAACCACTAACAATGGGCTGTTCCCAGCATTACATAGAACTGCTGCCAGTGTGGTGCAGCTGGATCAGACCCCAACAGCTCTTGCTTCATGTTCCCTGAACTCTTTTCCCATCTCCCAGTCCCCGAAATGTGAGGAACAAACCTCCTAGGAGTGGCTGTGGTAGTTCCCCACATGGCACTGATGCCTCTCTGGCATTTTCTGCCCCACGCCCATATTCATACAGTGCCAAAAAAGGCAGCAGGAATAGCCCCAACCTAGCCAGCCCTCAGAGGGGATTGAGTGCTCACCCACCATCCACAGCATCCCAGCCAGGGGATGGGGGTGTCCGAGAGCAGCAGCGTGAGTACAGCCTGCACACATCACTGCCAAGGGGCACCTCCTCCAGCAAAGTGCAAATTTTCATGCTTGCTTTACAGAACCAGTAGATAAAAAGCACAGACCAGCTAGGGAAGAGCTGCCAAAACTATCTCAGCCAACAGATTAGATGAATTAAGGAAACAAAAATTCATTTAAGCAGGCTTACCCTTAAACATCACCCAGAGGCCCCAGGGAGAAACACCGCAATTCAGAACAGGAGTAACACCTGCCCCGGGGTGTGAGCAGCTCTGCTCCAGCTGCTGTGGTTTCACTGCCTTGTCTGCCTGGGTGACGCAGGAAAGGTAAGATGCTCTTTCTCCTGGGCTGTGGCTGAGGCTGAATACAGGAGAAAACTACAGACAAATTAAGGTTTTCAAGACCAACAGCTGCCAGCTAATGAAATCTGTTTCCACTGGGAGAAAGGAGAAACCCCATTCCCTCAGTGAGGATGCCCATATAACAAATGCCTGTACCTGCTCCTGCCGGCTGTGCAGCTGTAGCCACTACCTCCGAACCGGAGCGGCCGTGGCCGTGTCCTGGTGTGCTGGGAGAACGCTGCGGCGCCCGCTGCCGGTCTAGGATCGAGGGCGGCCCTACATGGAAACCACAACGACCCTGGCCCCAGCGGGCAGGCACTGGCCTGAGGGACGGCGGGGAAGCACAGCGCAGGATTCCTCGAGTCGGGCGTTCAGCTGTTCACGCGGGACAGCTTTAACATTACTGCCAGAAACGCCTCAGGACCAGGAAAATATCCCTGTCCCAGCCACGCAGCCGCGGGCACGGGCGCTGCCCACGGGGCAGGGCTGACTCTGACGGGGAGCTGCTGTCACCGAGGTGCCTCACCTGGGGGTGCTGTGGGCCCTTGATATCCCTGGGACACGGTGCTGCCGCGGTCGGTCCATCCCAAAGGTGCTAAGCCCGAGAGCCACGGTGCTCCTGCGGCTGGACGGCTGCGGCGGTGCCGAGTTCTGGCACAGGGCGCTGGTTCTGGCACAGCAGCGCCTGCTGTCCTCTCCTCCTGCCCCTGCCCGCGCGGATCTCACGGGAGAAACGAGATCCCTGCGGGAAAAGCCCGAGCTCGTCACGCCCTCGTGTGCGCGAGGAGGGTGAAACACCGGGAGCGACCTACAGAGAGTTTGGGGGCTGTGGGTTTCATAGGAAAGCGTGTTCCTTAAATAACTGCCCGGGTAGGGTGGGATGTTCACTAAGATTCTGTAGCTCTGAGGGGGACAGTACAAAACTGCGGGCGGTAGAAATTCCTGGAAGTGCAGCTGTGCCCAAAGGGGAAAGTGGGGCAGATCCAAGGGGGGTCGTGGGGCTCCGGGCAGGTCTGAGCCTGGTGCTGGGTGCCTGTGGTAGGAGAACAGAGGGTCTGGTGCCTGAGGAACACAGAGACTTCCAAAATGCAGTAGGAGAGGGGTGATGGAGATAGACTTTGGTAGCTCCTTGAAGAGTCCCCCCTTGCTGCCTTGCTAGCCCAAGTGCAGGCTGGAGGATGACTGCAGGGGGGCTGTTCTGTCTCAGTACCCCAGGTCAGAGTGACAAACCTTCTCCTTGCCCTACAAGCCTCAGAGGTGGCTGCTTTGGGTTTGTGTAACTCCAGGATGTGGATCACCTGTGACAAAAGGCTGCTACTGGCAGCACTTTGACAAGTGATGTGACGCTAATACCTCAATTAATGCATATAGGTGTGCCTACAGGTAAGTGATTGTAAGTATGACCTTGGTTTACTGGTGGCCATTTGTAGTAATTTGTAATAAAGAAATTCACAGAAACAAAAATTCCATGTCCTTGTGTACTACAGCATCCTACAAACCTGCTGTTTTGACCTTCACCCACATCACAGGTTGTGGCACTGACACCTGTGCAGCTAAACCAGCCTGGCCTGGGGTTCCCGCAGCATTAGGGGCACATGCTCTGGGCTGGCATCACCCAGCTTTGCCCACCCCACAGCCCCTGTACAGAAATCATGCCCAGAGAAGGGAGAAACTTCCCTGTGGTACATGGTACTTGCCAGTCTGGAGAGAGGCACCTGTGGACTCCCACAGCATCCCCCACGTAGTGCCACAGACCCACCACCACCCCACACAGCCCCAAGCCTGGCCCAGGGGTAGGCACCACAGCCCCCAGCAACACTCAGACTGCTCCTTGAGTGGGTGAGAAGCAATAACCAGCACCACAAACCACAGTGGGTTTTTCTGAGCAACACCTGGACACCACCCTGGCATGATCGACCTGCCAGGCTCTGCTGTGGGTGCAGCACCAGCCGCCTTCTGCCCCTCTGACACGATGTGCCCCTCCTGTGGTGTGACACTGAGATGCCCATGCCCTGGCCAGCAGGAAGAACCCCTAGTGCCCATCTCTGCCCTGATGGTGTAGTTGGGTGCAGGGGCTGTTCAGCTGCTATTTGGGGCACCCACCAGGTATCACCTGAAGCTCCCATATCCCTTGATGCTTGTTGCATGAGGTGGGCACAGGTATCCCTCACCCAGAGTCAGGGCTGGCTGCTCCTGACTCACTGTGGCATTGCCTTTGAGGACCCAAGTCCCTGCAGGGTTCATGGCTTTGGTCCCCGCTCCCAGTGGTCCAACCCCTTGCATGCGTTGGAGGAGAAAGAGACCTGGAGAGGACCCCCCATGATCAGGGATGGGCTGAGGGGTAGAAAGGTCCCAAGCAGGAGTGACTATCCGGGAACCCCAAAACAACCATCACTGTGGGAAGAGAGAATGGGGGTGGGGGGTCTGCAGGAGCCCCAGGCTGGGGACACAGGGCTCACCTGTCACTGGAAGGAGGGGACTGCACCACTCCTGCCTATATGGCTTTGGAGACCTTGATCCCAGGCACTCTCAGCTCATCCACGAGCTCCTGCAGCAGCAGGGTTGTTGTTCAACTGGCCACCTCAAACCGTGCAGCTGCCTGTGCTGTGGGCTGAGGCTCAGACGCAGCCCCCCAACCCTGCTCTATGCCTGGCAGGCAGCAGGTGATGTGCATTTAGGACCAGCATCCAGGAGGGAGCAGAGGTGACCCAGCATGCCTATGGCCTCCTGTGACACCTGTCCCCACAGCAGGCACGCAATGAACTTTGTAGTCTGACCTCATTGCGACATGGGTCTGTGAGAGGAACTGTCCTTTACCCGATAACCTCAGCAAGGCTCTGACCACACAGCCTACAAAGCAACACGATGCTGCAGGAGGACATGGAGACAGAAATAACAACACACAGGCAGGAAGAGAGATGGTGCTTTTATTGCTGGCATTACCAAGGCAAGGGGGAATCGATCACAACCAAGGCAAACCCCCACGTGGTGCATTTCCACACAGCCAGGGCAGCAGCAGCTCCTGCCTGCAGTGGCTCCATGGTGTGCAGAAAGGATGGCAGCATCTGCAATGGGACAGGAGAGGAGGGTCACCCTTTCACCCGGCCATTACTGTTCGGACACTGCAGCAACCCTCTGTCTGAAGTCAGGTGTTGGTGGAAAGGGAGACTGGGAATCCACTGGGCTCTAAGCAGCAGTGCTGTATAAGGCAGCACCAGCACCCCCAGCTTACCAGAATATGCCCTGCTCCTTCCTGCGGTTGATGTCTCTCTTCAGCTGGCAGAGTGAGCACACGGGGCAGCACCAGATGGACAAAAAGTCTTTCATAATGGAGCCCTGTGGAGCAAGGCACACTGCGTGAATAACCCCTTCCCATGTCAGCTTTTAAGCTTTTCTATTTTTCATCAGCAACACCCCTGGGCAGCTCACCCTGCCCTGCAGCACCCTGCTGCTCATATCCAGCAAGGACTGGGATAAAGTGGTGTGTGATGGGATTACCTCCAGCTCACAGTGGTGATGCAGATGTGTCCCTGGCTCCCCCCCTGCAGAGATGCCCGTGCAACTCCCCGCCTCTGCTGGTCCTCTCAGGCACCCCTTTCTCCTTCCCTGAGCCCCCACCCCAGCACTCAGCTGGTCACTGACCGGGATGTTGTATCTGGTGCGGTAGAGGGTCCTCATGGCCACGCTGTCCCCACACAGGCAGCACTCATCCATGTCCCCAGCCACCTGGAACCCCAGGCAGAGGTAGCAGAAGCTTCCACAAAGACCTGTGGGACAGTGAGATATGGGCTTGGCTGAGGCGTACAAAGACCAAGGAAAGCAGGAAAAGACAGCCAGGAATGCGGCCATGGGAGCTGTGGCTCTTGACCTTAGGCAAAAGCTTCTCCACTGCTGGTACCCACTAAAGTGGGGTTTGCAGCAGGGGCAATGCTGCAGAAGGAGCCGGGAGAACACCAAAAAGACATCATGAGCCAACAGCAGGAATGAGGGGTATATATGTACTCACAGACGCCGCAGTCGGAGCAGCAGTCCATCAACCCAGTCTGCCACTGGCCTGGCTGTTGGGCAGCTGAAAACTGGGGCTGGATCACAACTACATTTTGAGGATCCATTGCCAGCACAGCGTTAGGTCCGTCTAGGCAGTTTGCAGTCTGGAAAGAAAAGCCATGAGAGAAAGATGCTGCAGGTGTTTCCAAAGTGGGTGTCTTGCTCAGACTGCTGCAGTCAAAGAGAGAGGGCAACACAGGTCTCAGGGGGATTTCCACTGCCAGGGTGCCACTCCTACCACAAAGGGAGGGGCACAGCCCTGCCAGGAGCTACCACCGCCCTCTGAAGCAAAGCCCTCCCCAAAACTAGCCTCCCACCAAAGGCACTAGCACCTCGTCCCCTGTCTATGCAAGTAAATTGCTTCTGTGAAAGCAGAAGTACTTTTGCTTCAGAACTACAGTGCTTAAAAATGTTTTGGGTTGGGTTTTTTGTTGTTGTTATGATCACAGTCTCCCAAAGCTTAATTCTAGCTTCTGCAAGCTCTCAGGAGTCACCTTAATCTTTGCTTTGTTTTGTGAGCGTCTCAGCCTATTTGCCTTCCTCTCTCCCTTCCTTCTTCACCTGCTTTCTTAGCGAGCTTCAAGGCAGTGGGTTTTCCTTGTCTCTTTCCATCATTCTAAGCCCAGTTACCAGTTCCCATCCCTCCTTCACTTTACTGACTGTGCCAATGCGTCATCCTCCTCTTCCTCAGTCCCCTGGGGTCACCACAGCCCCTGGAGTTCCTCTCCATTCCATCCTTCCCCAGCAAGGGGCTGAATCCTCTGAGAGCAGCAGAGTTCCTGCTCCCCAGCACCATCCCCATCAGGTTACACCTGACCCATGTAACATCTCCACTTCCACCTTCCTTCCCTGCTACTCCTTAAAGGGGGGGTGCAGCGCCACCTTCTGCCATTCTCACTTTGACTTTGGAGCTTTAATTTAAAAAAAAAATAAATACATATAGAGAATACTCCCACAGGAAGTCCCATGCAGACACACACTCCCTGCCCTATGCACAAGCTCAGCACCTCTCTGTTAAGCAGCTGAGGTGCAAAGGCTCCGTGTCTTAAAGCTACGAGAGCCTTCTCCCCCTCCCAGCACACACTGTACATCCTCAGCAAAGAAACTATCAGCGAGAAAATAGCCTGAGTTTTGGAGCCTGTAACTGCGAGCTGCTGCTTGGGAAGAGTCCCAAGGCAGCACCTCAGGGAGGTCCTGTCCATCTGCCACATCCTTGCGCAGTGTGCAGGCATTTCTGTGATGGTCACTGAGGGTGTTTAACAAAGCATCTCCAGGCAGTTCGGGTACTGCTTTGCTCCTGCTCAACTTTGGCACGTTTGTCCTCCTTGCACAGGCAGCGCTGCCTGTCTGGGTGATGGGTGGGGGTGCCCACCAAGCAGCCCTCCCTGCCCTACCCCTGTGTGACAAGGGAGTGCCTGAGTTTTGGGGTGCTGGGAGGCGCAAAAAGAAAAACAGCATTTATGTTTTGAAGAAAAGGATGATGGCATTAAATTCTGTTAAATTCTGTAAATTCTGTTAAAATGCTATAAGGGGAAATGGGATTGTTTTTATATCAGAGTTGAACATTTTCACAGAAGTTAAGTATTAAACACCAGAAATATGGTGGAACAAATATTTTACTATGCCCAGCACTCAGATGATGCCATTGAGCACGTGGTACCCACATCAGAGAGACATAGGCTGACGCATTGCATTTACAGACTGTTCCAGACACATCCCTGCTGTCAGACACAGCCTTGTTGCTGTAGGGTAAACATTTGTTCCTGGCAGTTAAAGGAAGAGGAAAAAAATTATTGAATTATGCTGTAAGAGGGAAGAAAGCTTGAAAAAAGTCTCCATGTGGTTTGCCTCTGACTTTTTGCAGCTTTCTGCAGGCAGTGGAAATATGGCTGGGCTGTCCCTATCTTAGACACTGGCACCTGCTCCCATTCAGTGGCCTGGAAAGGGCAGAGCAACAGCTGGTGAGAGTGTCTCAACCGCTGTTCTGCTGGGGTTTAAAGATCAGGCTGTTTCCTGCTACTGAACAACGCTGTCAAGCTGTAAAACTGTTGTTGTGCCCTCCCTGGGGCAAGTCACCCCACTGCTTGCAGGTAGAGACCTTTGGAGCAAGCTCAGGCAACCCCAGCAACCACGGGCACAGCAGGGGCCACCGCACCCACCATCCCTCACCAGAAACCTCCTGGCCCTGCCCTGGCCAGTTGGCCCTGCTTGTTTATGCACAAGATCCCAGGTAATTCCCACCACTTCTGCAGCCAACATAACACCTCCTGGCACGCCAAAACAGCAGCCCCTTCGAGGAGCCTTGACACATGATGATTTAAGAATAGGGAACCAGGAGGGTCAGGGGAGGAGACAGACCACAGACAGGCTGTGCACAGACAGACTGAGGACAGCAGGGAGAGACGGCACAGGGGTCCCATGCAGGGACAGGGATGCCCAGCAGCAAGCATGACCACAGGGAGAAACGTGCACAGCAGCAGCAGCAGCAGCAGGAGAAGTTTTAGGGGCAGGACCCCATCAGCCTCCCCTGCTGCTCCTGCACAGATAATGTGATCAATAGTAGCACCTCGTAAAAATGCCCTTCGCAGGCAGGGCTGACCACGGGCTTCCCCTTCCCCTCCCCAAGTGCAAGCACACCACATCCCTGCACAGATGGAAGCTGCGGTACAGAGCAGGCAGCAGCCTGGAGAAGCCTCTGGCACACAATCACCTCCTGAGAGATGGCCCAGGCCCAGCACATCCAACGTTATCCCCCCCGGTGCCTCCAGTTCTACAGCCCCACGGCATCACCAGCTGCACTGAAACAACTGACAGGAACAAAAGGATTCTCAAGAGCATGCAGCCACATTTCACCCATAACCAAGGTCATAAAGCAGCATTTATAGGCCCCTGTATATATGCACAAATGAACAATACAGTGCAAAAAGCTGCTCTCCTCTACCTCTGCTGCCCACTTCTGTTGACATGCCTGTCAGCAGCATCCAGCATGCCATGGTTTAGCCCTGAAGTAGTTTTCCAGGTAGAAAACCTAACCTTTATCTCCACCCCTTCCCCAGCCCCACTGCTTCAGCCGCAAGCAATTTCTGTAGTTCTGTACCTCAACTGAAGCAAAGCTACGCCATACCTACTTTCCAAGCCGTCCTCGTCCCAGGAGCAAGTACATCCTTTTCCTGGTTGTATCCCTTATATGTTCTCTGGCAAACGACCTCTGCTCTCTGACTCAAAGACCAGACTTGGGTTTCGGTGCTGCTCTGTGCAATTGCAGCTCCCTTGCTGCAGGCTGCCAGCCTCCTGCTGCTCCTGCTGGGCTCCTGCTGCCTGCCCTCGCCTTTCCCCACCCCAACATTCCCAAGGCCCAGAGCCCCAGTGGAACACACCGTTTTTGGGAGACGTTTTCAGGGAAGGGCAGTTTGTTTCCAGGCTCCTGTGCTGCCCTAAGCCATATTCTGCTGTAAGTGCAGTGCCTTTCCTTCATTAACCCTGAGCATCAGCAAGAGCTGATTGTAACTACACTGGGTGCCACAGGTGCTGCCTTGAGTGACATCTACGAAATCCTGACATGCTGTGCCGGGATGATGAGGCAGCCTGGTCCTTCTTCTCCCCTCCCTCTCCACTTTCCTGGCCTTTACCTCTCTTAGGCTAAAACCGCATTTTCTGTATGGCAAGGAATCATCCACAAGACTGACTGGGCAAACTGGGGTTTAGGGAGGTGGGAGAGCCATCAGGTACACCCACCCCACAGCATGGTCAGAGCCACTGCCTGCCCTTCAAAAGTTTTGTGGTGAAGGTGAAGGCAGAGATGGGACAAAAAAATTCTCATATTTTTCTTAAAAAGTGAATCTGGGGAATATTTTCAGGGATCGAAAATCCTTTAGCTTTTCTCTGAGTGATGGAGAGAGGGTGGATGCAACCTCCACCTCCTGGACAGGAGTGCCAGGGCCAACAGCCCAGTGCAGACAGATGGGCTCTAAAGGATCATGCAGGAAGGCAACAGGCCAACCAATGACCCAACCAGGATTTTAATTGCAGGTGGGTAGGAATTCATGCTCAGGGTCCATAGGGGAGCATGTCTCTGTAACACAGGAGGTGGGCTGGTGCCAAGCAGCTCCAAATCCCCATGCTTTTATGTTTGGAAAGGTGGAACTGGCCAGCAGCCCTGGACAGCCACCCAGGCCACCACAGCCGGGGCGACTCAGCACCAGGTGGCCTGAGGATGTCACTTATCTGCAGGAAGCCCCACTTCTACCCTGTAGTCGTAGTCACTTGTCCAACTTCTACAACTTGAATGAGCAACACTGACTCCTCCTATGTATAATATATCCTTTCTAAAAGCTGACTGAATAACAAAATACTAGTGAAAATCCTTCTCTGCAGCAGGCACGGGAAATCTCAGCTGCACCAAGGGCTGCTGAGGGTGGACGGAGCAGGAGAAGGGCAGGTCCTCTCAGGTGGTACAAGAGTGACATAGACAGAGGTAGGAAGACAAAGTCAAAATTTTATTGTTGGGAGTTACTCAGGGAGGGGGAAATCAGCTAAAATCAAGGCAATCTTCACATGGAGCATTTCCCAACAGCCAGGGCAGCGGCAACTCTTGCCCACAGCAGCTCCACAGGATGCAGCGAGGATCCATCTGCAATGGGATAGGAGAGGAGAGTCAGGGAGTGGGGCTGTGCCTCACCACTCTGTGTGGTCCACCAGTCCTTCCCTCTCCACCCTGCATGAGGTTCCCAGCAACATCTTACTGTAGGACAGGTCACTTTTGTCACATGTCCATGGCCACTTCCCCAGTGCAGCAACCCTTTGTCAGGTGTCGGTAGGAGACACTCTGGGAAGCCTCTTGGCCACATGTAATGGCAGCTTTATAAAGCAGCACCACCACCCCAGCTTACCAGAATATGCCCAGCTCCCTCCTGCGGTTGATGTCTCTCTTCATTTGGCAAACGGAGCACACAGGGCACCACATGGTGATACAGAAGTCAGAGCAAATGGACCCCTGTTGGGAAGAAATTAGTTAAGGACAGAGGCTTCCCAAAAGCCATGTTCCAGCCAAGAAACTGTTAATCCCGTTCCAGGTGGTGTGCCCTTTGTTTCTTGGCTGGCTGCAGCATCCTGGGTCACACACACTGAAACCCAGGGCTGGTGAACCCCTGGCACTATGGAAAGGAAGAAGAGAGTCCTTTGTGCAAGTTACAGATAGCTAGTCACCCTTTGGCTTCTAAGGTTCAGACTGGGGAGAAAAATGCTACACAGAGAGACAATTTGGGCGTGAACTTGGGCCCTCATGATTTGCACTTGGGATAGCAGCAGTCTACCCTTTGCAGGATGTAAACCCTTCACATATGTACTGTCCACCTTTCTCCCAAATCTGATTACAGATCCTTACCTGTTATAACCAACTTCATCTATTCTTTAATCTGCTCACAAGTATCTCAAATCTCTCCCATCTTTCAAAGATAAAAGGGGGAAGCAGCAGCCCAGGCTCTGCAAGCCACTGCGGTCAGCAGCAGCTCAGGGCAGGACACGTGCTTCCAGTGAAGGGTGCTGGAAAGGAGCTCTGTCCAGTTTATGTGTGTTGTTGGATACCAGCCCAGGGATTAGCTCAGTTGAGGATGTCCCTGTTCTGTGCCCTGTCATCATGCAGGATACAAAAGGGAAAACAATGGCAAGGGGAAATCACTGCCCTGTGCTTATCCCTTATAGAATCATAGAATCACATGGGTTGGAAAAGACCTCTGAGATCATCCAGACCAACCCCTGATCCAACCCTGCCGTGGTTACTAGACCATGGCACATAAAAACCTCCAGGGACGGTGAATCCACCACCTCCTCGGGGAGGCACCTCGCCTCTCAGCCTCACAGGAGGGTGAGGGGGCAGGTTACCCACTGACCGGGATGTTGTATCTGGTGCGGTAGAGGGTCCTCATGGCCACGCTGGTCCCGCACAGGCAGCACTCGTTCATGTCCCCGGCCACTTGGCAGGCGAGGCAGGGGAAGCAGAACATCCCGCAGCAGCCTGGCAGGGGGAGGAACACAGCAGGGGGTGAGGGTGTGCCTGCCCGCTCAGAACTGGGAGAACGGGGCTACACCCTCTCGAGAGGGTGTGTGACCGACCGCAGCACACCCCTGCTGAGGGCTGGCAGAGGGGACTTCCCACGGCACTCACAGACGCCGCAGTCGGAGCAGCAATCCATCAGCCCCGTCTGCCAATTGTACCGCAAGGCAGCGGGCGCGCCACACTGCGGCTGGATCGTCACGATGGTCTGCGCGGCCATTCCTGGATGCTCTTCTGAAAGAGACAGGTGGGGAACAGGAAAAAGGTTACTTAGTGAAAAAACTCTGGTTGGTCTGAACCTCCAACCAAACTGTGGGTCGTCGCCCTTCAGCAGGCTGCCTTTTGCCCAGCTCGCTTGCCGTCGCTGGAGGTGATAAAGCACAACCATATCTGACCTGCATCTGTGTCCTTTCAATGCTTTTGCATTTTCTACTACTTTATCCAGCCTTCAAAACAGCATCGGGCCATTGGCATTCCCCACTTCACCCCAGAAAGGTTTCAACTAGTGCTTAGACACAGCTCACTGATTTCCCTTGAGCCAAGGCAGGCTGGGCAGTAAAGCCAAGCTAAAGGGAACGACTTGGGCATTTCAGTTGTTGGACTTGGCTTTTTTTACACAAGATGGCTTTGGCATGGGTCCAAAGCATGTGGGAAGCACCTGCGGTCTCAATTCCTCGTAGCAAAGCCAGGCTCCACGCAAGAGAGATACTATAGAAAACTCTTATCTCCAGTTTCTTGTCATAGAGAGCCAGAAAGGCTCTGTCCCAACTCTGACACCCTCTCCTTGCCTTCCTATGGTTAAGCAAGAAATCTTGAAAACCAGTAAGCCTCAGGTCTAAAATAGTAATAAAAATAATGATAATAATAATTATGATAATGGTGGAGATGATGATAAAAATAATAACTACTCTTTCTGCTTCTATTTTCCTAGCCAAGTAAAAAAAGCACAAAACAGCCTTAGATAAGAATTCAAAGAAAGTTTGGCTTTGGGGCTAGGTTTTTCTAGATAAGAGAACGCCTGCCCACATTTGTTAAGACTTCTTTTCCTTTTTTCTACAAATTGGGTTGGTTTGTTTTAACTCTTAGAAACAGCAGCTTGGCAAAGGCAGAACCACAGTGCTGGCTAATCAAGCTCTCCCCTGTGCAGTTTCTGAGCTCAAAAGCCAGAATAGAAACTGAAATTAAGTAGGAGCTGCTGGGGGAGGGGGAGTACTCTCCACCTTTTGGATTAACCCATGCTTCTCCAGAAATCCCACTCCTGGCTTCACCTGGCAGCACAAGCCAGCCTGCAAGCCCGGCGTGAATCACAGAAGTCACAGAAGATGCCAAGTTGAACGGAAATGCAACTAGAGGCAGTACGAAGCGTGTCCAGAGGGAACTGCAAGCGTGTGATGCTTTCGAGAGCTTCCCTCTGCCGACCCACAGCCGTGCTACCAACATGTGGTGAATCTCTCTACGCGTTTACAAACTCACAGTATTCTGTACGCGAATATTATTCACATATTTTCTCCTCTCCTACCTGCAAACATGCAAACAGATCTCTTAGCTGTAAAAATTAAGACTGCAGCACGAAGCTGCTCTTGCCACCAACAGCAAACCCCGCAGAAGGGACAGCAAACACACAGGGAGATCAGGCAGCAACCTAGGAAAGCGATCAGTATCCAAGCTCGTGGCAGGCCAGCCCGGTTTAAAGAGAGAGTAAAATACCAGTCGGATTCCTTAACATAGTTATGCGATTCTGTCAGCAGGAGAAAGCAGCAAAGGTAAGTGCTACACATAATCCAGCTTTCGTGCATAGCTCTTTAAAAGCCTCCCCCCTTCCCCAAGTAAAATTTGCAACATAGTTTGCTTTAAATTATGTGCTAAGCTGGGGAGAAAAAGAAATCCTTACTTTGGCATTATTATCCCACTCTTCCCAAGCTAAAAAGTTATTAATAATTCCATGCTTTAAGAGAACCAACCTTTTGGTGAGCAGCCTCTGTCAGAGCAGGCTTTCTCGCCAGCCGGGACTGTGCTGAAAGAGCTCTGGGGAAGGTGAAACTAAACTTGCGCACGCTTGGAGGTTCTTTCTGGCAGCCAACAACAGGCAAGTATGATGGGTGGGAGGTAACTTGAAGGGGGTGGTGTGGAGATTTGCCCTGTCGTTAGGATTACAGATTTAACGAGCCTTTTTTTTTTTTTTCTTTTCCCAGACTTAACTATTCATCTTATTAAAAAAAAAAAAAAAAAAAGAAAAAAGTGACATATTTATTGTCTATTCTTTATTCCCTTAACTCTGCCTCCTTGTTGCTCGTCAGGGGAGTATAGCTCTAAATGATACGCACTCTTTGGGACAGACATTTTCCGAACATTTTTCCACACAGAAAAATTGTACTTATATCCCAGACCAGACTGAAGGCAGAGCACCTCCGAGTGCTTCACTCTGAGCTCTTCCCTTTCCTTAAGGAATAAGCTTTGGACAAAGGGGTTGATGCAGACCTGTTTGCTTTAACAGCCAGGTTCGGCAACGGTGGGCGGGCAGAGTGGTGGGAAAGGGGCTGTGTCAGGGGGCTCTGGGGGACCGAAACCTGTCTGTGGAGCTCAGAACAGCCCCTGCCCCAGCCCGCTGATGCAGAGGGCTAAACAGGGCACTCTCAGTCAAAGCCAGCAGCAGCTAAACCCACCTGCACCAGGGGGCAGCTCCCTGCAGGTCAGCACCCTGTGCCATGACCTTGACATGAGGAGAAGCCCCAGCCGTCCTATTACGCTTCCATTCAGCCCCAGACAAGGAGGCAGCAGGGAGCAATGACACCTTTGATTTTAATCCTGTTCTTCATCTGCAGTGTGCTCCCTGCTCCTTCTCAGCAGATGCAGGCTGGAGGCTTTCTGGAAAAATCAGGCTGATTCCCTAAGTGCTTGTCACAAGCCGTGTAGCCCAGCCACTGTAAATTGAGTACTTACCATACAAACATCAACTTCCCTCTTTGATAGACTAATATTTACTGTTTGTTCACTAACATGCCCCAAATATTTAACCACGCAGGCCCTGTGCAAGTCACTGACAGTTTTGGATACACTTCCACCTTTTGCAGAGAATCTGTGGCACCAGGACAGCATTTTTTGCTTTCTAACAGGATGCACAGAGTGTGCAGACAACCCAGACAGGGTCTGAGCAGGTGCTTGCTTGGGAGCAAGGTAAGTTCAATGCATCCCACAGGAAGTGCTGATGGTGTGTTCCCCTTTTCTCTCACCCTTGACAAGAACAGAGAAAGAAGACATTTGATTAAACTGCAATTTAGGAGCTTTATCAAGAGACTGAGATTTATGGTGCTTTAAAGGAAGCCTTTTACCAATAGTCCTGCTGAGATAACAATGAGCCGTGCCCTGAAATGCTTCCCTCAGCTTCCAACAGCTCCAAAGTTTAACTGTGACTCTCCCTGCTTTATGATGGGGCTGCCTGGCCACCCCCTGGCTGAATCATGATTCATTTCCTTTCCCCAAAACATTGCAAGAGGCTGTGGGAATTGAGGTTTGCAAAAAGTTGTACTTCCTAGAAGAGGGGGTACGTGGCATCCCACTGGTTCATGCAAATACCAGCTGGCCTAGGAAAGGAGGGAAATGGGAAGCTGAAATGCATAGCCAGTATGGGAGTTAACACATAAAAAAAGTATTCATCACCAACGTTTTAAGGATTTTAACAGCTTGCCCTCCATTGAGAACTGGGGTGACCCTGACTGAGCAATCAAGCCCTGAAAATGCTTTTCTGCCACAGAAAGGCCACCCACTCCTATATGCAATCCTGGTTCATCAAGTGCATCTGACAATAAAAAGTCCTTTATAAACACCTACCTCAGCTTATTCCCTTCACCTGGCATTTAAGTCAAACAAAAAAACCCAGCAAAAACGTCAGCAGT
The DNA here is from genome assembly GCF_003031625.1 of Empidonax traillii. NCBI lineage: Eukaryota > Metazoa > Chordata > Aves > Passeriformes > Tyrannidae > Empidonax > Empidonax traillii. The sequence continues at coordinate 1,074,045 of NW_020955337.1, read as the reverse complement.
GAAATCAAAATGTGGATACCTAAACTTCACAGCAAGAACATCACCCTTGCCCAGTGCTGGGCAGGAGGACCGATTGCCTCCTGCTGCAGCTGCTGTGGTTTCTGGCCAGAGCTCACCACAGGGCCTGACCAGGGCTCTGCTGGTGGCTGGTGGCTCTGATCCCCTTCACATGTGGCTTCTTCAGGTCTGCGAAGTGGCACTGCGAGGAGACAGATGGTCGGCTGCAGAGGGTGCATCTCTTAGCCACAGCAAGACAGCAAAGAGCAAAACATCTCAACAGCTAGGGAGAAAGGAAATGTGCTAACAAAACCAACCCTGTAAAGCTTTTCTCCAGGTGCTAAGAACAAAAGGCTCCAGAGAGACCTTATAACATCATCCAGTACCTAAAGGGGGCTACAAAAGAGATGGAAAGGGACTTTTTACAGGGGCATGGAGTGATGGGACAAGGGGGAATGGCATTAAATGGGCAGAGGGTAGGTTTAGATTAGATGTTAGGAGGAAATTCTTTCCTGTCAGGGTGGTGAGGCACTGGCACAGGTTGCCCAGAGAAGTTGTTCATGCCCTATCCCTGGAAGTCTTCAAGGCCAGGTTAGATGGGGCTTTGAGCAACCTGGTCTAGTGGGAAGCATCCCTGCCCACAGCACAGGGTTTGAAACTAGATGACCTTTAAGGTTCCTTCCAACTCAAACCATTCTGTGATAATTTCCAAGTAGACAATGGAAAAATTCAGCTGAAATTAATATTCACCAGTTTACTACAGTAAATGCAATATTGATGAAGACACAGGAGCACAAATTAAAAAACCAACCAACCAAACAAAAAAACTAACACAAAAACCCACAACATTTTTTTAATACCTTTTTGCTTTCTTTGCAAAGAACAAAGCATGAATTATTTGTATTTTACAGAGCAGTTGCAACCAGAAACTAGTTTATTCCATTTTAGGCCACTCAGATCTGAATGTTTATGCCCATTCTCTGTACTTCTTCAAACAACTCCATAGCACAACTCAAAACACAACCACAAATGAGCAAAGCCACCTTCCCCAGCATGCTGCCTTGCGCTCCTAGTTCCACAAACCCTGCCATCTCGAGTGGTGAGAAGTGGGTTCATTCACAGAGGGTCTGTGTAAGCCCACTGGTGTGCAGGTTTGGGGGGCTGTCTGGCAGAGGAGGGTCCCTGGGGGCCTCTCTCCAAAGCTTTGGTCTCACCAGCCCTTTCCAGAGGCAGAGTAACAGCCTCAGATGTGGAAAAAGGGTTTCTGAATCTGAATCTGAAACTTAACTTTTTTCTAGATATCTCAGCTGGTTCAGTGGAAGAGCACATCTCCTGCAAACCTTGCTTCGTTCCCACAACTTGGAACGGCTCAGGCTGAAGAAAAAATCCTACATCTATAAAAGCCATAGGAGAAGGGAGTTGAGAAAGGGGAATTTTCACATCCCTTAGAAGTATAGCTAAGGGTCAGGTGCACATCTCACCAAAACTGAAGCCATTGCAGTTGGTACAAGGAGAGAGCTGCTCCCTGCCCATGTCTGCACATTCCTTGTCCCTCCCACGCCGGGGACGTTGCACATGGAGGAGTGGGTCTGCTTGGCTGGCTGATCAGACAGAAAATGGTGCTGGGGCTATGGCTGGGAGGGTGCAGTGCCATCTGGGCAAGGTGCCTGAACCCCCTGTGCCGCAGGCGCACAGACATGAGGTCCAGCACACAGTGTAACGCTCACAGCTAGGGCTGGGGGCATCACCTGCTTTGCAGCAGCTCACAGTCACGGCACGTCAGACCTAAATGAAAGTATTAGGAGAAGTGGTTTCAAATCCCTCTGCAGCTGCATGCTGGCTTGGGCAATGGTTTGTCACAAGATGTCTCAAGCAGCCTGGCTGAGCTTCTGCTTCCTGTGCACATCTTGTCGTTACGCTTTCAGTGGTGCCACTCTTTCTCCAGGTCACTCAGAGCTGCAGGATAATGCCCTCTGGGAATCAAGCTTTATCTCAGGAACTCACTAGGTAAAAAACAAGTAAAGTAAAAATCAACCTCTTTGTAGATCAGTCCAACTCATTAATTTTGTAGTCTGCTGCTTCATTAACTCCCTAACTCAAAAATTCACTGATTTGCACCTGTACACAAGCAGAAGAGCTTCCAGAGGGTGCAAGTGCAGATCCTCCTGTCCCCATCCCTGTCCCCAGATGGTGGTGGGAAGCAGGAGAACCTCAGCTGCTCTTGGGCCAGCTCTGGCAGTTTTCTGGGGTCAGGTAACCTTTGGCTATTTCCAGCTTGGACACGCGCTCTGTGCCATTTCTGAGGCAGTTTCATCCCAAGCTGCCAGCTTCTGCTTCCACACTGCAGGGGATGATGGACCTTACCTTCTCCTGTCCCTCGTGTCCAGCACACGTGGTATCCTTGCTTTAACTCAGTAGTGCTGCCCCCCAGCATACACAAGGAGCACATAAGCAGGACCTGAGTGAACACCCACACGTGATGCATCAAGAAGTTAATTCAGCATTTGCCAAGGTATTGGCAGAAGCACATCCAACACCCTTTGCAACAGCATTTGACATGAGAAAAGTATTTTTTTAATGTATCGATGTTACTTAGAATAAGTTGTACGATTGATTAAAAGGGGCCTTTAGTACTTAATAATAAAGATGCTTTTTAAGACAGATGGGAGAAGTTATGGAGAGAGAATTGAACCGGGAGAGATGATGTGCAAGAGAGGGAAGCTGTGTGGCTCCACACCTGCTGTGTGTACATGACCACAAGTCCTTTTCTGGGAAGAGCTTTGCTGTTTTTTTCCATGGCAGTCTCATGACCCAGTGTGCTTGCCCTAATGGTGGGGTAGGTCACAGGCTCTGATGGTAGCTCCCCATGTGTTTAACCTCCGTTTTTCTGACTTACCTTGTCATAGATAAATCAGCTCTGAGCAGTTCAAACTCTCAAAGGCAACTTTTTGCCCCTGCTACCCTTACCACTGGTTTCTCAAGCAAAACCTGAAGACAACAGGTAGAAACTCCCCGCTTTCGCACATCCCTAGTGGATGTTTTCCCTGCGTGCATGTCCCAGGATCTCAGAGGACCCCTGACAGCACAGCAGCTCACAGCTGGGCTGAGGGACAGAGGAAGGAGTGAGAGGACACTTTCCCCATCCTACCCAGCAAACAAGAAATAACAGGCTACTGGTCCCTGAGTTGTGCCAGCAGTGGTCCAGCAGCGGAAAGCACATTCATCAGCTCCTCCCAACAAGGGAGGAAACTGCAGGTGTCAGAGCCCTGCTTGGTGTTGAGCAACCAGGTCTTTATCACCTGTCACCTGGGAGAGCAGGTAAGCACTGCAGCACCAGACCTTCAGCCTGTCCTTTGCTGAGCCAAGAGCAACCTCAGCCCCTTCAGCTTCACGGACAACCTGCGCTTACACAGCCTTGGCTTTCTGCCCTGAGTCTTCCTCCTAAGGAGGAAGGAGGCAGGAAACTCCCAGCTCCTCATCTGACAGATACAGTCGGCACGACCCTTTCCAGTGGCCTGCCAAACCTTTCATTTATTGCCTTATTGCACCCACTGTGCCGTGATATTTATTGTCTTATTGCACCCGCTGTGCAGTGTCACGCACGCGGAAGTGCGGGGGAAAAAAAGGATCATGTCGTTTCTAAGAAAATAAATTCAAGGTCCCTTAAGTAAAGCACAACTCTAATGCACTTCAAATCTGTCCTTTCCTCTATTTTCTCTCAAGTACTTTTATTGCCATTTATATATATCCCCTGAAAAAGTAGTTAATAACATGGCAGTATTTCAGGGAAAATAAGCTCTGATGAAGCTGGAAAACCTGTTTGATAAATATTTGGCCATGCTACCACATGTCAAGCAACACAAAATGCACACGGGTTTTTCTATTAAGCAGACACCTAACTCTGTTGAACCTTCTCCTGGAAACACTCCCCTAATGCTATGTACATGCTGCTGCTTGCAAGGTTAAGCTGGAGGTAAAATTATTTTCCTCCAATACAGAATCGTAAAATCATTAAGGTTGGAAAAGACCTCTATGATCAACAGAACCCAACCCCTAACCCAGCACAGTCATGTTCACCACTAAACCACATCCCCAAGTGCCATATCCTCACACCTTCTGATCACTTCCACCACTTCCCCAAGCAGCCCGTTTCAATGCCTAACCACCATTTCAGTGAAGGAGTTTCTCCTAATATCAAATCTAAACTTTCCCTGGTACAACTTGAGACCGTTTTCTCTCCTGACGCTTGTTACCTGGGAAATGAGACCAACTCCCACCTGGCTACAACCTCCTTTCAGGGACTTGTTGAGAGGGAGATACTTTTCATTCAGAACCGAAAGTTCCAAATGCTTTGATGCCAGTCCAGGAAAAAACCACAAGGTCCTGTGGAATGGGCACACCTCTGCTTTCCCCACTGCCCTCACAGCTTGTTACAGGCTTGGTTCTGTTCTTTGTGCAGTTGAAGCAACTTTTTTATATAAGGTGTATTTCCTTATTATTCTACCTGCCACAGCCAAGCTCTCGAATTGAGAGGAACTGTGCTCTGCTGGTGTAAGCATTCAGGAGTGGGGTTTGTTTGTTTTTCATTAGGATGTGGATTTACACTCCCTTTTCCAGAAATTAAAGCTGTATTTTTAGAAGTTTTGAACTTGGCATTGAACACTGGGGTTT